>NC_081181.1:216947377-217232377 GCF_029867415.1 Vicia villosa
AAAATAGGGGTGGAAATATGATTTTGAAGATAGATATCAAAAAGACTTTCGACACTATGGAATTAGTTTTATCTTGAAAGTCTAAAAATTATACCCTGTACCCCTACGTTTATCCCAATACCCCTACAAAAAAAAATCGGACAAATTTACCCCTGTATAAATAGTAAAAATTACAAAAAATTTCACTTTTTCACTCATTTTCACTGTTACACAGCGTTTGAGAAGAGGGAATTTTTTTGAGCCAAAACCGGATAACCCAGCCTCGCCAGTTCCGGTCCACATTTCATTTAAAAAGTAAGTTTTTCAAAAAAAATTCTCAGCCGGATAACCCAGCTATGGGGTTTCCGGTTCTGTTCGTTTTCTTCCGTTACCAGCCGGATAACCCAATGATGGGGTTTCCGGTTCCTTTTTTCTCAGCCGGATAACCCAACAATGGGGTTTCCGGTTCTTCTTGCCCTCAGCCGGATAACCCACCCTTGGGGTATCCGGTTCCTATTTTTTTTTTTAGTTTTTTTTTTTGTTTTTAATATCATATATTATTTTTAATAACATTTTATTTAATTGTTAACTATTTTATTTTTTATTTTTTAGTGGTTCGAAGAAGAGGAGGTGCGATCGATGGAATGCGTCAAAGAGGAAGACAACGTCGAGAGGCTGATGGCGAGGGACAGCAGGGAGCTGCTCCTGAGGTTGGTCCGCAGCATCCGGCATTTCCCGGAGGACCTATTGATACATCTTTATTGGTTAGATATCAGAGGCACGTTGCCTGTCATTTATGGTTGGGCGAGGTACGTAAATATTTTCTTAAATGTTTTTTTAAATTACATGTACTTATATATTAACATATATTACAAATTATTTTCAGGAGAGACGACCAAAACCGACCTTAAAGGTTGCTGCACATGGCAGCAAATTAATAGGATGGGTTCCGGCAATGCTCCCAAGGCAGATGGCAAATTGGTTAGTTGCATCTGGCCTGTCATCTTTGCAGCATACTAGTTTGGCCAGGGTAGATACGCATCTCTTATCTGCTTTTGTTGAGAGATGGCATCCTGAAACATCGTCATTTCATATGCCGTTCGGCGAGATGACCATCACGCTAGACGATGTTTCTTGTCTTCTTCATGTACCGATTAGGGGCCAGCTGGTTGACCCCGATGTTGTTGTCACCGATTATGATGCTATCCATCTAGCTGTTGAGTTGTTTGGTGTTTCGCTGAGTGATGCAACTACAGAGGCTTCTGCTGTAAGGGGTCCTTACTATAAATTGGATTGGTTAAAGCAAGTTTTTGAGCAACAAAGAGCTGCGAATAACTTTACAGGCGCTATGAGAGCAGACATGATGTTGCTATTAGGTTGTACCATTCTTGCCGACAAGACTTTTACTCTTGTCGAGGCAAAATATCTTCCACTTTTGAGATATTTGGATACTTGTGGAAGCTATTGCTGGGGGGCAGCTGCACTGGTTACTCTGTACAGATACTTAGGGGATGCCTCATTTTATTCATGCAAGCAGCTTGACGGTTATGCCTCTCTTCTTCAGGTTTAAAATTTTACTTATTATTTAATTATACTTAATATCTAATATTTTAGTTTAATTTAGTTTATTATAATTTAGTTTAATTTATAATAGTAACTTTTACTTTTGTTTCAGTGTTGGATTCATGAGTACTTTCCAACTGTTGGAAAGAGAGGTACTTCTGGGTTATGTGGCATTGATAGTCCGATGGCTAGGGCGATGAAATGGGAATATAGGCAGGGGACGCAAAAAGTGGCTGACATCCGAGCTGTGTTAGATCAGTTGACTCCTCACGATATTGTATGGCGCCCTTTTGAGGATCATCGGGTGCACCGTCCTTTTGATGATATCTGTTTGTATCGGGGTGGTTTGAAGTGGTTTGGTACTGTAGTTCTATATTTACCTGACAGATGCTTACGTCAGTTTGGATACAGACAGTACATACCGACTGCTCCTCCTAACGTAGACACACTTGATGTGGATGTTGAGTGGGTTACATATATGCAGAGTGTGTTGCAGGTGACCCGATCCCACGATGATCCCCCAGCTGCTTTTGCCACCATGCCATACGAGACAGACAATGATTATTTGCCGTGGTATTATACGGTGTCACATCCTCGTTTGAGAGCACCACAGGATGATGAGCCGATGGAGGTACCAGTGCCTGTCTATGACGAAGGACCGTCAGACCCGAGATTATCATATATATCTCATGAGCTTCATCATTACTTACAGCGTCATCAGGCTGTTCCTGAAGACGAACAGTTTCTGGAGATATTTAGAGCACTCAGACTTGCACAGGGCGGACCATTACCTAGGGAAGGTCCAATTACTTATGACAATGAGTCTGATTGATGTCACATTTTATGTTTATATTTATGTTTTAGTTTGAGACTTATGTATTGTTATGAGACTTGTAGACGTCTGTATTATTATAAGACTTATAGTTTGAGATTAACTATTTATAATCCATTTGTCAACATATTAAAATCCAATAGCATAAAATCATACTAAATAGTACCAATGTTTTAATATCATAAAATCAAACTAAATAATGTCAATGTTGTAATATCATAAAATCAATCTAAGCTGACATATTTTGGCAGTATAGGCATAAGCCGTTGCCAATGTTGTAACCGCCCGGCAAATCCTACCATCCAAGAAGTCGCATCTTTTGTGCGATATTTCTTCCATTCATTTGTGACAGGTGGAAACGGGAATCCTTCATTCATGTTTACCTGCACATAAAATAAATATCAGAAAAAGTCAAATAGTGATTGAATGTACCAAAATTGTGTTACTAATTACCTGAACCCAATGATTTCCATTGACAAATCCGATGCAGTAAATGGATGCATTAGGTGAATGTGCACTCGTAATAGGAAAGTAACTCAAACTAGGGTGACCTAAAGAGACGAGAACAACGTTATACCGATGTTAGCTGAAGATTTCGTTTTATGTTGTTTATCCTTCGAAGGAGTTGAGAATCGAAGGAAAGATGGTTACTGATGGCCATCCCTTAAAAAGCAAAAGAATGGCTACTGATGGTCATGCTTCGGAAAATAAAGACTTCTAAGTTCGATGAAGATAAGTGAACGCTGAAAGATTAATGAAAGCATATGTCTTCGGGACTTAGACAAAATTCATAGAATATGTATTCAAGTATTACTACTTAGCGTGTTTTTTAGTAGTGTTTGTTTAATACACTGCCACGCGTCGAAGATGGACTCAGGCGGGAAGATTTGAAATTCGAAGACGGTTTCGTAACCGTTCAACAACAGATGGCTTCGCTGGAAGTTCTGATGAGAAACGTGGCAGCAGATTAGTATAGGACCGTTAAGGTCGAAACTAGTATAAATAGGAGTCTTAGTGTTAGGATTCTGTGTGTTCATTTTGTACAAATCACTCACATATTTACTCAAGTATCAAGCGTTAAGAGAAAGAGTTCGCTGAGAAAATGTACGTATGACACCACCATTTTAATACATGTGTATTATCTTTTTGTTTTTATCTTTCAGAATTACTGCATTTCGTTTACTTCTTGCTATTTACGTTTCTGTATCTTTACTTTAACGTCATTTACTTTCGAATTACTTTCATGCTATTTACTTTCAAAGTCTTTTATATTTCTGCAGTTTAAGATTCTTTACGTTTCAATTGTCCTTTTAATTTTTTATGTCATGTCACTTCGATGAAGTCACATTTATATGTAACAAAGTGATTGTCAAGACTATTTGTTCTGTTAATCGAACAACGCTTATTGAAGAAGACAAATAATGAATATGGTTCGAACAAACATTGATAACAATCTTCTTGACTATGTGTCCTAGGATCAATCTAGTCGATCCTGCAAGTAACCAAATCATATTTATTATAGTTTGGAAGACTAGCGGTTGTTTACCGGAAATCACCGTAAACAAATTGGCACGCCCAGTGGGACAGTGTCAAGCAGATTGTTTTAATCAATTGCTTTATTTTTGTCTAGACAATATCAAGATCTTGTATGAACCTTAGGAACGGTAAATTAAAGAACAGTGCACAACCGATTCCCAAACGAAGGTACAACAGGAAAATGGTCGTTACGGCCAGTGCAGGGGGTAATCAAGATCCCCCACAAGGTTCAGGATCAGGAGCGGCAAATTCGACTTCTACTCAAGAAACACGAGATGCAACGGGTCCAAATGGATCGAGACCTGCAGATAATTCCCAGACTATGCCTGAAAATAATACAGCACCCTCAGGGACTGTTCCAGTTTCAGTGTCGACAACCGCACCCTCATCCACAAGCGCAGAGGACGTATTGTTTGCCTCGACAAATGCTGCAAACAATTTATTTGGTCAAGGCACGAACTCCGCTTTCGAATGGAGACCAAATAATCCATACGGAATGCCATACCCATATGGAACAGGCGTACGAGGGGCAGGACATATATACGCCCCAACTAACAATGCGACATTTTCACCAAATGTGAGTTCAGTGGGTCGAAGTGCACATAACACTGGTTTCTCTACCCAGATGCCTCACTTTACCACAAATAACCAAGCAGCATTTCGACAAGAAATGGATGCAAGCAACCATGATATGGTAGGGTTTTGGCCAGAGAATTGACTTCAGTTTTAAGCCCATTAATGGCAAATGTTACTACTACGAATAGAGAAAACATGGAGACTTTCCAAAAGATATCATCTCAGATGAATCGAATGGCAGAATTCATGGGAGTAACGCCACCTAAAAGGAAAGACAAACAGCCTTCGAATCAAGAAGAGAGGCCCATTTTAGAACGTGTACAAGACATAGTTCCATCATCTAGGACGGCTACTAAGGATGTAGGCCCCTCACGAAGAACAGAGGTGTTCGAAGGAACTCCAATAATTAACTTAGAAGCTTCAAATCAAAGAACTGTCCCCGTCCGACAAGAAACGGAGGAGGAGCAACCCAGATTAAGGATTGTGGGTAGGAACGAACACCCAGATGAGATTGTTCAAAGAGTCAGAAGAGAAAATCTGGCTACAGAAAATAACTTAACTGCCATGATAGAAAGGGTTATGGCCAACAATGGCCTTAGTACTGGACTTAGACGTCCAAACTATACATCCCCTATATCAGATTATATCATGCAAACAGAATTGCCTAGGGGCACTAAGGTACCCAAATTTACAAAATTTTCAGGCGAAACGAACGAGTCAACGGTGGAACATATTGCTAGATATTTGACGGAAGCAGGAGACTTAGCGGGAAACGAGGATTTAAGGATCAAATATTTCCCTAGTTCACTGACAAAAAATGCCTTCATTTGGTTTACTACTTTGCCACCAAATTCGATAGATGCATGGGCATACATGGAAAGACTTTTCCATGAGCAATTCTACATGGGCCAAACTAAGATAAGTTTGAAAGAATTGGCCAGTGTTAAAAGAAAATTCACAGAAACAATTGATGATTATTTAAATAGGTTCCGTCTGTTGAAGTCAAGGTGTTTTACAACAGTCCCAGAGCATGAACTTGTTGAAATGGCTGCAGGTGGTCTAGATTATTCAATAAGAAAGAAACTAGATACCCAATACCTTAGGGACATGGCCCAATTAGCAGATAGGGTTCGACAAGTCGAACGCCTGAAGGCAGAAAAAGCTAGGGCAAATAAAAGTTATAAGAAAGAAAGAGTGGCATACGTCGAAGCCAAGGATGCTGAGAATGAGTCTTTCGATGACTCATATAGCCCTGAAGAAGTCGAAATAGACTTGGCTGAATTGAAAGAAGCGCCACCTTATGCTTGCAAACTGCTAAATCCTGCCAATGGAAAAAATCCAGTAGAAAACGATAAGAATGATAGGTTCCCTAAGAAAACTTATACATTCGACATTACCAAGTGTGATGAAATATTTGATTTATTGGTAAAAGATGGCCAAATGATACTACCTCCAAATTCAAAAATTCCTCCGTTGGAACAACGGAAGAAAAGAGGTTTTTGTAAATATCATGGGTTTTTAGGCCATAAAACTTCTCAATGTTTTCTTTTCAGGGATCTAATTCAAAATGCTCTCAATGATGGAAGGTTGAAGTTTGCTGACAAGACCAAGAGTCATATGAGGGTCGATACCAATCCCCTAAACATTGCTGACGCTAGCCTCTGCGAGGTAGAAGATATCAACATGGTGGAGGTTTCTGAAGTCGAGGTTGTGGAGACTAAAGCAATGTTCAATGGAAAGCAGGCTACTGAAAGCCTAAATAGTGACATAATCTTCAATACTGACGTTGAAGAATCTTCCAAGGCAGAAATAACTGAAGCCTCGAAGGAAGAAAACAGCGAGGCCACTGAAGACCTCAGGATGAAACTCCAGAAAATCCAGATTTCTGAAGTTCCTCCAGCAGCGGTTAACATGGTTAGCGCCAGACGACCAGCGTCTGAATTTGGCGAACTAGAGACATGGCTGACGAGGAAAAATGGGGGCATCGAAGTTCCTCCAAGAACTGAAAGCCTCAAAGAATATCTCTGGAATTGCCACGAGAGAAATGGTGGTAAGCAATGGATGTGTCCAAGGTGTTCGATCATGCTGAATCGAAGGGTCGAAGCCAACTTCGAAAGGGTTCGACGCGAAAGGTGGGAACACCCAGGAAGAGAGCCAAATCCCCTACTACAACTGTACCCAAAGATGGAGGAAAGCTTGGTAGGATTTTTGGTCAGATGCCACAAAGAAAACACTGAAGTTGCTCTCTGCCCAAGATGTGCGGCAGTCTATGACGAAATGCTAGCACGATCATTCGAACGTGTGTATTGCTACATGAGTCAAGAAACTCAGGGGTTGCGTCCCAACCTGTACGGTTTCGACATTTGGACTCCAGCAAAGAGGCCTGATAGCCCACATCCTAGGACTCGAAGGGTGACGTTCAAAGTCCCTGCAAATGCACCCAGGGATAGGTGGGTACAAGCTGATGCAAGAACCAACAAATGGCGAAGTTGGGACCAAGGTGGTAGAACTGCAATGGCATATAGGAAACAATTTCAAAGATCAAATCGAGAGGTGTATCGGTTGGAGAATTATAAAGGAAAAAATCCTATATCTCGGTCCCAGTGGAGAAGGCATCATAGGATAAAAAAGGCTCAGAAGGAATACAGGCCAAGAGAAGCTGGAGACTCTAGTAGCAACCAAGTCCCATACCAGGGGGCAAAGTCGAACAAACCTCCGGTGGAACGCAGACTATTCGAAGCTGAAAAACTCTTGGATGAAGAAGACAAGATGCGTTCAAATTCTTGGAAAGAAGAGGATAGAATGACAAATGATTTTGACTCTGATGGAGTGTCATCTATAAACTTGAATTGCAATGTTGTCTCGGTACTCCCTCACGAGTTTAATCAGGAAACTGAAGTAGAAGACTGTGAAGAGGCTGATATCGAAGAAATGGCAAAACACAGACCCGTGTGTTACTATGTGCTGAATAACGGTGCAGTAGAAGAACAGAATGCTTTCTTCGAAAGGCCTGATGAGGGTATGCGAAATCATTTGAAGCCACTCTATATCAGGGCTAAGATTGAGAACGTGGGCATAAATAAAGTCCTAGTTGATGGGGGAGCAGCAGTAAACCTAATGCCTCAATACATGCTAAAAAGAATTGGTATGTTCGATACGGATATAAGGCCACATAACATGGTTTTATCTAACTACGAAGGCAAAATAGGACAAACTCTGGGAGTTGTTCAAGTCAATTTGACAGTAGGCTCAGTTACCAGGCCAACCATGTTCATGGTTATACCAGCAAAGGCAAACTACAACCTTTTGCTTGGTAGGGAATGGATTCATGGAGTAGCGGCTGTACCCTCAACCATGCATCAGAGGGTGACAATTTGGAGAGAAGATGGTATAGTGGAGAATATCGAAGGTGATCAGAGTTATTACATGGCTGAGGTCAACCAGGTGAACAAAAACAACTTCGACAGGAACTTGGCAAACATAGGCCCTTGTCATGCTGCTGAAGAGATGTATACCCCAAACAAAAATGCAATGTACTATTTGACTTTACACCCAAATGGATTCCAATGGGATAGGGAGATCATGGATGGTCCACCAGATCCAGCACCATCGGAGAATTATCCAGCAGTACGGCCAACGGGCTGGGACGATGACATTAATCATGTCTGAGTCTGCGTTCTTCGAAAAGATTTCGGCCTATGTGGCCGAGAACAAAAGAAAAACGGCTCTCGAAGCCGAACTATCAAATACAAAGATAGATACAGTCCTAACCAAAGAAGGAATATCAGAATTGGAAATACGTACGAGTTTCGAACTCCCTGAAGATACGGGTCCAGTTGAAGAGATCATAGGAGAAGAACCAAGTCAAAGGTTAGATGCAATATACGACGAAGAACCGTTGGGATTTGAAAAAGACCCGATGGCGTCGAACATAAAGATGTTGGCCCAAGATCCACTTGAAGAAGTCAATCTTGGAGACAATGATCAAAAGAGAATAACATATATCAGCGCGAAACTAGAACCAGAATTGAAAGCAACGGTCATCAAAATGTTGAAAGACAATAGAGATTGTTTTGCTTGGGATTATGATGAGATGCCTGGTCTCGAAAGAGACTTAGTCGAATTGAAATTACCAATAAAATAAGGGAAGAAGCCAATAAAACAAACTCCCAGAAGATTCGCGCCAGAGATTCACTCGAAGATTAAAGCAGAGGTCGAAAGACTCTTACGGTGCAAATTTATCCGAACTACAAGGTATGTTGAGTGGATTTCTAATATAGTACCTGCAATTAAAAAGAATGGCTCATTAAGAGTATGCATAGACTTTCGCGACCTTAATGCAGCTACTCCGAAAGACGAGTATCCCATGCCTATAGCAGAAATGCTAGTAGACTCGGCCGCAGGTTTTGAGTATTTGAGCATGTTGGATGGATATTCGGGATACAATCAAATTTTTATAGCAGAAGATGATGTATCCAAGACAGCATTTCGTTGCCCAGGAGCAATAGGCACTTACGAAGGGGTTGTGATGCCTTTTGGTCTAAAAAACGCAGGGGCAACTTATCAAAGAGCAATGAATTCTATATTTCACGACTTCATAGAAACATTCATGCAAGTGTATATAGATGACATTGTGGTAAAATCTACCTCGGGTATGAGTCATCTCGATCATCTGAGCCAATCATTCGAAAGAATGAGGAAATATGGCTTGAAGATGAACCCCCTTAAATGTGCTTTCTTTGTGCAGGCAGGCGATTTCTTGGGTTTCGTAGTCCACAAAAAAGGGATAGAAATCAACCAAAACAAGACAAAAGCCATTATGGAGACCAAGTCTCCCTCCACGAAGAAAGAATTACAATCATTGTTGGGTAAGATAAATTTCTTAAGAAGATTTATCTCTAACTTAAGTGGACGCACGCAAGCTTTCTCACCTCTACTTCGGCTTAAGCAAGGAAAATTCGAATGGCGTGCTGAACATCAAGAAGCTTTCGATCAGATAAAGCAATACTTGACTTGTCCACCAATTCTATCTCCCCCAAATGGGAAGAAGCACATGCGCCTATATATTTCAGCATCAGATAAAACAATAGGCAGCATGCTTGCCCAGGAGGATGAGAATGGCATCGAAAGAGCCATTTATTACTTAAGTAGAGTACTCAATGATGCAGAGACTAGATATACTGATATAGAAAAACTCTGCCTTTGTTTGTATTTCTCCTGTATCAAACTCAAGTATTATATAAAGCCAGTTGATGTTTACGTTTCATCTCATTATGATGTTATTAAACATATGTTATCTAAGCCAATACTACATAGTCGAATTGGCAAATGGGCTTTAGCCCTTACTGAATATTCATTAATATTTCAGCCTCTTAAGGCAATGAAAGGTCAGATTGTGTCAGACTTCATTGTCGACCATGCGGTGGTTGAGAATCATCAGCATTTTGTAGATTTGAAACCTTGGAAGTTATATTTCGATGGTTCAACGCATAGAGAGGGAACTGGTATTGGAATGTTGATAATTTCTCCTGATGGAATTCCAACAAAGCTCAAGTATAAAATCGAAGGTCCATCATGCTCCAATAATGAAGCTGAATACGAGGCTTTAATTGCTGGACTTGAGGCTTTGTTAGAATTGGGGGCAACCAGAGTCGAAATTAAAGGAGACTCCGAATTGGTCATCAAACAATTGACAAAGGAGTACAAGTGCATCAAAGAGAATCTGATCATGTATTTTATCATCGCAAATAGGTTGCTCAAGAAATTCGAATACGTGGAATTAAAACATGTACCAAGGGTGAATAACCAGGAAGCAAACGACTTGGCTCAATTAGCTTCGGGATATAAAGTATCAAAAGAAAAGTTGGAAGAGTTGATTGAAGTAAGAGGAAGAGCAATGTTTACTAAACTTTCGCCAAGTGATCTGGAAGATTCACAATTGGGTTATGCCAATAAAGAACAATTCGAGGTACTAAATATAGATTCATTGGCTGACACAGATTGGAGGAATCCAATTATTAACTATCTGAAAAATCCTTCGACGGATACAGACAGAAAAATCAAGTATAGAGCCCTGTCATATTTTCTGATGGGAAATGAATTGTTCAAGAAAACTCCTGAAGGGGTATTGTTGAAATGCTTGGGAGAAGCAGAAGCATACTTGGCTCTGTCGAACGTACATAGTGGAGCATGTGGTGCACATCAAGCAGGGCACAAAATGAAATGGCTTTTGTTTCGTTTTGGGATGTATTGGCCTTCGATGCTAAAGGATTGCATAGAGTTCGCGAAAGGGTGCCAAGAGTGCCAAGAACATGCAGGTATCCAACACGCTCCAGCAAACGAACTAAGTACAATAGTAAAACCATGGCCTTTCAGGGGATGGGCACTAGATTTGATTGGAGAGATTCACCCCAAGTCATCCAAAGGGCAAAGATACATTTTGGTAGGAATAGACTATTTCACAAAATGGGTTGAAGCAATACCACTGGCAAATGTGGATCAAGAGGCGGTGATTGAGTTTATTCAGAAACACATTATATATAGATTTGGAATCCCAGAAAGTATAACAACTGATCAGGGATCAGTCTTTACTGGACGAAAAATGCAAGATTTTGCCAGAGAAATAGGTTTCAAGTTATTTACTTCTACACCTTATTATGCCCAAGCAAATGGACAGGTTGAAGCAGCAAACAAAATAATAATTGGCCTTATCAAGAAGCATGTAGGAAAGAGACCCAAGAATTGGCATAAGACTTTAGATCAAGCACTTTGGGCTTGTCGAACATCTCCAAAAGAAGCTACGAATACAACTCCTTTCCAGTTGACGTTTGGACATGACGCAGTACTTCCAATTGAGATATATTTGCAATCAGTAAGGATACAAAGACAAGCAGACATTCCTCCCAACGTATACTGGGAGTTAATGATGAATGAGTTAGTAGATTTGGACGAAGACAGACTTCGAGCACTGGAAATGATAAAAAGGCAAAAGGAAAGGGTGTCCAGAGCTTATAATAAAAAGGTGAAAGGTAAAACTTTTGTTAATAATGACTTAGTCTGGAAAGTTATTTTACCTATAGATCGAAAGAATCAGGCACTTGGTAAATGGTCCCCACATTGGGAAGGACCCTTTCGAATCTTAAAAGTATTCTCGAACAATGCTATGAAATTGAAGAATTAGCAGAAGATCATAGGATCTTGAGAGTAAACGGGAAATATTTGAAGAGATATAAACCAAGTATGCACGAAGTAAGGATTGCAAAGACGTAGATACCCAGGGTACTACGAAAAGCCAAAATGGTCAGGCACCAAAATGGCTTCACAATCAGGAAGAATTATGGAAAGAAAAATCAAAGAAGACACCAAAATATTCTTTTTCATTTCAAGCATGGGAATACATTCATTACAAAAAGATCCAAAGAATAGGATCTGAAGTTACAAAAAGAAGGAAGGCATAAATATATATAAAAAGATTAAACCTAAGGTAAAAAACTTGCTAGTCAATCCTTTGGTTTAAATTGTCCAAAGACAACACGGGAGAAGGTTCAGCCTCGAACATATCCATGGCTCCAGAATTACGCATCCTTCTCACTACGCCTTTCTTAAGAAAAATATAGCTAAGGAGTCTCCCGTACGGAAGACAAGTCACAACCCCTCGACGGTCAACACCGGCAGAGACAGCTTTAACAAGTCCCTTGAAGATCATCAAAGGGATGTTAATTTTCTTCCCTCGAAGACCACAGAGGATAAACTCCAAGTCTTCAACCATGATGTTGTTTTCGTCAATCCGCCGAGGTTGGAAGTTCCCCACGAGCATCTGGTGCCAGATCCTGATGACTTTGGCACTAAAGCGGTCATTGTCCATAAGAGTTCTCAGCATGAGATGAGTAGTCATGCTGAAACTGTTGTCATCAAAAGTTTCACCAGAGTTATTGCATTTTATCAGATTGGCAATAGTGGTGGGAGTAATGCTGAGACGAGCGTGTCGAATAACAGAATCAATGGTGGTCCTACCTTCAGGATCTATGCGTAAAGACGCATTCATCCAGAATTCTGCCACCATGTTGGGGTAAATGGCACCCTCCAGGACTTCCTCAAAGTAGAAGTCTAGTTCCTGGTTAACAAACAGGGTTTCGATGGTGATGAAATGGCGAACAAGTTCATCCTCAGAGAGTCTGAACTCGCCTCTAATAAGGGTTTTGATGTCGTTAAAGAAGAGAGGTTCAACCATTGCAAGGTAAGAAAGTTGTTCTGAAAGAGAAGTTGTGTGTTTTCTTTTTTCTGTGTTTAGTTTGGAGAGAAAACGCATGAATGAGAAATAAAGGTGATATTGGACCCTTTATATAGAAGGGGAATACTGAAGGGTGGGTTTTAATTGCCAATGAGTGATTGGACTGCGGTTGGTTTTCCAAAGAAAGAAGTTATGGATTCCGCCGTTTCCCGCCCTTGGAAGTTGAGAAGTAATCATTAAACTGATGCACGCACGTCTTAAAACCGACGTTTTGGAGAAAGTGACGTCACTTTTAATAATGATTATGGCTAGAAGGAGTGGAAACGTCAAGTCTAGAGGCAAGAGTGCTGCGAAGGATGTTCAGGTTCTACATGTTGCATTTAATAAAAGCACTGTAGGAAATCTAAAAGATATATCTTGACAAGAAATTGAAAGATTTGCTAAATCAACAATGGCAAATATGATAGAGATAAAAGGGAGTCAAGCGTACAAATATTATATGTCTACAGTGGCCTCGATTACAAAATAAAGGTGCAATAAGTAACAAGATCGAAAACATTTAGTTGAAATCCTCAGGGAGATCCTTTTTGATCTTCAAATATTGAGTCCCCCATGAAGACATGCGAAGTTCAATTAGTGCCCGGTGTTTCTTCAACCTTTCGATTTCTGGCACTAACTTTTGTGCAGTCTCGAAATGTTTCATTCCTGACTGCACCACTTCGAGCAAGTCTTGTTGATTAGACTTTTGTAGGACTGCTTGACAACTTTCAGCCTCCTTTATCTTGCCCTCGAGTACTTTGATTTCTTGTTTCCAAGAGCCGATTTTCTTCTCATAATCATCAATGGCCTTCTGATTTTCTGAATGTTTGAGCCTGAGGGCCTCACCTTGTTTCGTTGCGTCCATAGCAAAATTCCATGAAGAGTCATGAGAGGCCTTTGTCTCAGATAACTCTTTTTCGACATTTTGCCTTCGAAGGATGTTAGCTTGGAGTTGCTCGAGTAGAGAGCCCAGCAGAACAATTACCTCTGAAACTTCTGTGGAAACTTGAAGCAAATCTACTTTCTTTAGAAGTTGATTTAAGTTGTGGCTCTTAATAGGGTCCCGGTTGAGAACATCTACAAGATTGACCCCAAAGAATCTTTCTTTTATTTGTCGAAGAAGACTGGGAATATCTTCCTTGTCACTAGGGTCTGCAGTAACAGCTGTTGAGACATTAAGCTCCGGAGGCGAAGGAGTATTCACATTCATAATGGCCTTCAAGAAACTGAGAGGATCAGTTTGCTTAAGTTGTTCAAGCTCTGAAGGAGTAAGCTTTGCAGGGGCAGACGTCGAAGTTGTCTCAGGAATGGTTTTTGCGTCAAGAGTTGAAGTTCCATGAGAAACTGGTTTTTCAGGCTGAGAAATCTCTTCCATAGCATCTTTCTCCGACGCGGAATCTTCGTTGTCATGTGATTGCTGGTTCACATTGTCGCTGCCTGAGAATGGATGATCCTCTTCCAAATTTTTGCCTTGATGGGTAGGTGGGGATTCGTCAGTAGAGTGGCTTTCTTCGACTGGTTCATTAGGCAATATGGTAGCAATTGGCCTAACGTCTTCAAAGACTGGTGAAAGAACACGAGTTTGATGTTGAGAGGTACCTATGTTAAACAGAGCAAAGTTATTCAAAAAAAAAAATAAATAAACTTTTGAGGAGTTTAGTTAACGAAAGTTAAAGTTTGACAACTACCATAAAGTTTGTCAACATCAATGGTGAGGCCAGGGTCTTTAAAACCGGAAGTAGCAGTGCCAGCATCATCCTGCAATAACAAGGTAAAGTGTCAGTACAATTATTTAGTTAAAATCACAAGATAATATGTGGGACAAACCCAAAGTACCTTGGGTGGAATATTGTCTGGACTTGAATTATGGCTTTCCACAATGAAAGCATTACTAGCAGCTTTCAAAGGAGACTCTTCAGAGGACGCTTTATCACCAGGAGAAACAGCTTTGGAAGGACTTGCCTTTCTCCCTTTTCTCGAAGGGGTAACAGCTTTGTATTTTTTCTTCTGTCCTTGTCTAGTTTGAGGAGGGGATTTATCTTCGCCATCCGAACCAGTGGTCGAAGAAGCTTTACGCTTCGAACCCGTTGGGGGTTTCGAACTCTGGCAAGTGGAAAATGAGAAAGATGAGTACTAATCACATATTGTACAAGATTGAGAGTATGAGATAAGTATGTACCGTGGGCTTCTTATCAGTGACGAGGGAGTCACTCCCACTTGGTTTATTGCTTTTAGATGTCTCAGAGTCCTTTGGGGCAGAAGCTTCCTTAATCTTCCTCCTTCGTGCAACAGCTGTAGTTGAGACTGAAATCAGTATATCAATAAAGAAAAGATAAGTCAGTCGAAAAGATTGCCTTAATCCAGACCTTCAGGTATTGGAGTCAGGACACGAACATGTTTAAGATCTATATGAAGATGTCCTTTGAAAGTATCCAAGGTATGCTTAGTCGGAACCACTCGTTCAGCGCGTTTTTTGGTACTCTCTTGAAGAATTTTGAGAGCATTCCCACACACGAACCAGTCGGGGAAAGGAGGACTTAGAGCCACACCAAAATCAGCACTTGGTAGTGGGGGGAATTTTGGAGGATTGAGTTTGAAAGCCACTTCATAACGTAGTTCTGGTCGAACATACGAGGGCAATTTCAACTTATTTAGTTTGGCGGAAAACTTTTCGCGCAAAGTAACTGCAGCATCACGAACAGTCCGACTAAGATCATCAGGCCTATAGATAGTTTCAAAGAATTTTTGAAAAGCTTGGATTTCTTTAATATGAGTGGAAGTACCTTTTTGGAAGTTCTCCTGCACATCATTGAAAGCTGCAGTTAGTTCCTGAGCAAGGCTATCAGCATCAAAAATTTGAGAGCTATAATACTCTGTCCATCATTGATGAAAATCTGGTGTAGAGTAAAAAGAAGGTTCAAAAGGAATAGGAGAAAGATTGGTGACGTCAACGTATTTGTCGATTTTTTGTTCACATTCCTCTTCAGTCAAATACAAAGTGTGGAAACACATATGGTTCCTTTTCTCATATAAGCACTTGGGTGTTATTTGAGTTAGCCCAAATTGTCTTGAGACCAAATTCGGTTGATAGCACATGAGGATACATTGACCCTTTGATGGTCGAAGACGGTGGGAAAACAATCTTGGAGTCAGAAAGGCTTCCCAAATTTCCATAGATTCAGTTTGTTGATCCTGAGATGTTGGTGGAAATTTTCGAGTAAACCATTCAGGACCTATTGTTCTGTGTACAAATGGGGCCATAGAAGGATCGAACTGGTCACGCCGAGCAAACATCATCGAATACGCCAGGAAATGTTCATGAAGCTTTCCCATTTCCTCTTTTGGAGTTAGGTAAGCTAACCTGGTCCCCTCTATAGTTCGATTTTTGATTGTGCTATCCTCCTCATTGACATCTCCTCGAAAGGGAAGATGAGTTTCGAATGTAGCATTAAGCCACAGTTGCAATAGCCAGAAAGGACCAGCGTAAAGTAAACTACCAGATTTGAAATTCTTGGTAAGGTTTGCAGCTTCACTAAGGTTTTCATAAAGAGACCCTAGAAGTAGTTGGCTGAGGTTGAGCTTTTTCCCAGCATGCAATTGATTAGCCATGCAAAGGTACCTTTTCGCAACTTGGATAGACCTTGAACAGAAGACACATCGTGAAAGCCATAATGCTAGAAAAGCAATATGCTCCTCATCAGATACTGTCGCTTCAGTGGTAATATGATGCTTCTGGATGAATGCCGTATAAGTGACTTGCGAATCGTTAAAACCAATAGTGTCATTATCCATTTCATTGGGGTCGAAGGTTTCACCAGTTGGTCGAAGTCCTGTAATAGCGGCCACGTCGAAAAGCGTGGGGGTAACCATTCCACATGGGAGATGGAAGGTGTTGTGAGAAGCATCCCAAAAATGAACCGCTGCTACTAACATGGGTTGGTTGTATTCTAAACCCGTTCTTGACAGTTGAATCAAATCGTATATTCCTAATGTTTTCCAGAAGGATCCTTTTTGTTTCTCTACCCTTTCTAGCCAGGCATAGTACAAGTCAGGATCTTTGGCTAAAGGGATTGACCTAAACACTTTTACAGAATTGGTCATATAGTTTAACCTAATTTTGTTTAAAGCTAAAGGGATTGCGGTTGAAGTTTCCTCAATATTAGCAGATTTGCCTAAAGGAGAGCGACCGTCTTCATCTATCTTAACTTTGCTAACTAATGGTCTAGTCTTGTAGTAAGCAGGAAAAAACTTATTCATAGATTGGATACTTTCACTCGGTAACGGACCCATAAAGGCAAGAGTTTTTTCAGAGAGTTCAAAGGGAATGATTACCTGGGAAGCGTAAATAGCGCGTATCTCTTCAGTGTTAGGGTTTGGAACGAACTCTCGTTCCCCAGAACGTGTTGTTGATTGGAGCTTCAAAGCGGGTTGAAGAACATTTGAAGATGAATCCATGAAGAAATTTTTTGATTAAAAGAACAAGATTCTAAAAAGAGTGAAGATGTTTCAATTTTTTGGTGAAGAAGATGAATGAAAGGCGGTATAGAGACACAAGATCAAGTATTTAAAGGTTTAACGGAAACCTTTTTAAATCTTTTGGGTAAAGCCCGAGAGACACGTGGCGGCTGGTGATTTAATCCAACGGCGGTCGAATGAGTTAGCTTCACTCCTAGTATGTAGGAGTAATGATCAGGAAGTAAGGTTAAAACGTGGGAATGTAAGTTATGAGAAGACATCTTTGAAAATGACAAGACGTTTCGGAAACAGTGTTATCAGTGATTATGACGCTAGTCAGCAGTCTTGGAACTTTCAAGGATCATAAAAACGAAATCTTATAATGACAAGAAACGCCTATTTCTGTTGATTCTCGAAACAGGCATTTATTGGGGGCAATTTGTTAGCTGAAGATTTCGTTTTATGTTGTTTATCCTTCGAAGGAGTTGAGAATCGAAGGAAAGATGGTTACTGATGGCCATCCCTTAAAAAGTAAAAGAATGGCTACTGATGGTCATGCTTCGGAAAATAAAGACTTCTAAGTTCGATGAAGATAAGTGAACGCTGAAAGATTAATGAAAGCATATGTCTTCGGGACTTAGACAAAATTCATAGAATATGTATTCAAGTATTACTACTTAGCGTGTTTTTTAGTAGTGTTTGTTTAATACACTGCCACGCGTCGAAGATGGACTCAGGCGGGAAGATTTGAAATTCGAAGACGGTTTCGTAACCGTTCAACAACAGATGGCTTCGCTGGAAGTTCTGATGAGAAACGTGGCAGCAGATTAGTATAGGACCGTTAAGGTCGAAACTAGTATAAATAGGAGTCTTAGTGTTAGGATTCTGTGTGTTCATTTTGTACAAATCACTCACATATTTACTCAAGTATCAAGCGTTAAGAGAAAGAGTTCGCTGAGAAAATGTACGTATGACACCACCATTTTAATACATGTGTATTATCTTTTTGTTTTTATCTTTCAGAATTACTGCATTTCGTTTACTTCTTGCCATTTACGTTTCTGTATCTTTACTTTAACGTCATTTACTTTCGAATTACTTTCATGCTATTTACTTTCAAAGTCTTTTATATTTCTGCAGTTTAAGATTCTTTACGTTTCAATTGTCCTTTTAATTTTTTATGTCATGTCACTTCGATGAAGTCACATTTATATGTAACAAAGTGATTGTCAAGACTATTTGTTCTGTTAATCGAACAACGCTTATTGAAGAAGACAAATAATGAATATGGTTCGAACAAACATTGATAACAATCTTCTTGACTATGTGTCCTAGGATCAATCTAGTCGATCCTGCAAGTAACCAAATCATATTTATTATAGTTTGGAAGACTAGCGGTTGTTTACCGGAAATCACCGTAAACAACCGATTAGCTATTACATAGCCTAACTCAGGTAACGTCATCCATTTATTTGGTGGTTGTTGTCCTAAAGTTTCTATCACCAACGATGATCTCACTGTTGGAAGGTGTTCACCAAATAAATCCTCATACAACTTGCTTCTAGGACCTATAATTTCTTTCTCCAAATCCCGACGAACCATTGACCATCCATCTGTGCCATAACCATGCAAAGATGCAATGGCTCTAAACCCACAATTTCCATCATCTCTTACATCAACAATGTCATCAATAAATGGTCTGATGTAATCTGGAAATTGTACAATGTATTTATCAAATTCTCTATTTTTTGAGGTTTGGGATAGTTGTGAATATAACCTCTTTGAAGATTTTTGAGAACTCAAATGTGCTTGATCAACATACTCATATCCTAAAGGATCACGATAAACATCATATCCCACAGGTCTCTTCCCTTTTTTCTTAACCCCTCCTTTGGTTTTAATTTTTTCAGGCGGTGGACACATCTTTGTTGTAGTTGGATAAGCAATCTCACACACTCTGCTTTTTAATGCTCTTTTTCCGACAACATCTAATGACCTCCACATTTTCCAAATTTCATCGATTGCATTTGTCATGTCTATTTCTGATCCATCATCTGCATCTATATCTTGATTTCCTTCCATACTTAGTTTCCTCCAATGAATATGAATAGCCTCAATTGGTATCGCATCACCACTCAATGTATATCTCCCTAACTCACAAGCACATGGTAACCCATATACTTTTCTATGAGTACATCCGCACTTTTGCGTATCGGTACCCACCATGTCAATCCTCAACCACTCTTCAGCAATCTGCCTCAATGCAGCTCTTGATACTGAACCACGCAAATTTGAATAAAAAGGGCTAGTATGTGCATGCTCAACTTCATAAAAACTCTTCTGAAATGAAGCTCTAATGTTGCCCACTTGTATCTTGATATTGTCATTCATAGCCTCCCAATATTTGCATAAATCACCTAAGCTATTCTCTAACATTTGCTTAAGTTTCCAATGCGCAGACTCCACCCTTTAAATAAAACAAAACAACTAATTATCTGTAATATTAATATAAAGAAACAATGTCGATAAAATCACATAAACATACCTATTTGTTGTGGTGTTGCCCAAATGTAACACTTGATTGATCCATGCTTCGACAAATCGATGTCTGTGCGGTGTCAACCATGTGTCATTCACATAATCAATAAAACCTTTGGAGTCATCACATGCATCCTCAAGTTGTTTCAACCGTTGATGGTACTCCATCTCATCACTAGCCTTTATCAGTTCAAACCACATTTTCTCCACTGTTTCTCGCATATCATCCACAACATGTTCCTTACACTTTAATTTCACGTTTTTGTTGATGTGAAATCGACAAAGCAAATTAGTTGTCTTTGGAAATACTGTTTCAATGGCTTTCATTAAGGCAAGATCTCTATCAGTCAAGATTACTTGTGGAAAATTATCCTGCTTGATAAACAACTGTTTCAACTTATCCAATACCCAACAAAAAGTCTCTGTCTGCTCAGATTCCATATAGGCAAATGCAACAGCAAATGTTAATTTAGTTGATGTCATACCAACTATTTCAAACAACGGTTGCCTGTACTTGTTTGTCTTGTATGTGCAGTCCATAATCAATACAATAGGAAACATATTCAACAACTTCATTGATTCTGGATGTGCCCAAAAAATATCTCTCACAACTTCTGACTCATCCTTTTTCCTACTCCAGTAAACATAACCTGATTCTTCAACCAACTTGAGCAATTGTTGCATTTCTGTTCTAGGACCCCTTATGTATTTTTGTATCTTACTCTTATGTTTGTATATTTGCGTGATCCGGGTGACATTCTCCGGGTCACGCTCTTGCAATGACAATAATATGTGTCTTGGTGGAACATGGCGTTTTGTCAAATCAACAATATGTTGCTTATCATCTGTATTTAGTCGACTTACGAAAGCATGACCTTCAAATCTATCAGGTAAGCCGTGGTTGTGTACTCCGCATTTTACATCGATCTTCCATCATGAACCATCTTTCGACGGTGTTGACCTAATTTTGAAAGGACAACCCATCTCTTACTAGCACTTTGGGTTTCGCTATCTGTTTTTTTGTATTTTCCACCTCTATCACAACCAAATACTAATTTATCACTTCTTCCTCGCTTGCCTGTTTTGATATCTGAACGAGCTATTATAACTGTCACTTTATTCCTGATTCCAACGTCCTTAATCCAACTTATCGCCTCTTCTCTTGTAGCAAATTTTTGACCAGTTACAAAAACATCAGTTGTATCCACACATGTTTGAGTTACATCGCATTTCTTCAAAGGAGGATCCACACCTAAATATATATAATTAATTTAGTTTAATATATAATTAAAAAAATTAAAAAATTAAAATTAAAGTAATTTAAAAAAAAACGAAAAAAATTTTGAAAAACAAGAACCGGAATACCCACAAAGGGGATATCCGGTTGGGACACACAACAAACCGGAATACCCATCCCTGGGATATCCGGTTGATGAAAGTTGAAAAAAACAAACCGGATCACCCACCCTTGGGTTGTCCGCTTTTTTATTACACTAACCTGAATACTGCATGTTTGGTTATCCGGTTCAGGCAACGTAACAGTCTCCAAGTCTCTCCCCACCGTCCGTACAAACAGTAACAATGAAAAAATAAAAAATAAAAAATAAAAAGTTAAAAGTAAAAAAGGATAAAATTGGAATTTTTAAAAACTTGTAGGGGTATTGGGATAAACGTAGGGGTACGGGGTATAATTTTCTGAAAGTCTTAGAAACGTTTGGGTTCAATGACAATTTTTTGGATTGGATTAGAGAGACTTTACTTTCGGCGAAACTATTTATTCTAGTCGGTGGAAAAGCTATTAAATTTTTTAATTTCAAAATAGGGATGAAACAAGGGGGCTCACTTTCTCCTTTATTTTATCCTCCATTGCAGAAGACGTGCTTAGTCAAGCACTATTCTCAACTCTTCAAGGTAGTAAAATCAAACTTATGAAACTAACCAGCGAAGTCTGAATTCCGACTCATATGCTTTATGCCGATGATATCATAATTTTTTTTTAAGGCTCCATAAACATGATCCTTAAAAATTTAAAAAAAAAAAAAAAAAACACACACACGAAGGCCTTTGGCCAAATTCTACTCGAGCCCCTGTATCACTCAGAAGGAAGGTAGCGTACAAAATTGGTCGGGTTTCATTTTTGGATAATAGCTCATAAAATCATAACCAAATTAGCATCTTGAAAATGGTTTTTTTTTTATCTATTATGACTGGAATCTGCCAAATAAAATATATCATTCGTGGTATATTGATTTTTTCATTTCATATATACATGAACTATTGGCACATGAGAAAATATTGATTATTGGAATGAGAATTGGTTGGGGCAACCTCTTAGTGACTTTCTTAACATCCTTTTTCATGCAAGAAGTATGTTTTTTACTAAATTCTCAAGAACTATTTCCAAAGATAACTAAAAAGTAACTTATTTTAGTTCCAAATGGCCACCCTGAGGACAAGTTAGTGTTTACTCATTTGAGAAATGGTCAATTAACATTAAAGGACGTGCATGATTACATTTCTAAGGAGCCGAATATTTTTGAAGGAAATAATACTTATTTGGAGACTTTTAAACTATCATCTTCTTCGTTCACAGTTTGAAGACGCGTTTAAGGAAAGATACCTCGTGATAAAAATCTTAGCAAAAGGGTTGTAATATAAGTATATATTTTGTATTGAAATCAAAATTGTGATTGATTTGTGATGATGGACTTTTTATGCGGTAATGTTGATCTCCAATACGGAGGCATGAGAGTGGACTTACAAAGCTAGTACTCAAATTTTCAAGTTAGTTACAGAGTTTAAGATTAGTGAAATGAAATTATGAAATCAGAAAAATGTATCTTAAGTCTCACGTGTGTTAATGGTATATGTTGGTTAATTTTAATTGGACTTTGTATTGCTAGAATAGATATTTGGATTTGAGAATTTCTTTCCTGACCCCTTGTGGGGGTGACCCCAGCAAAATTTCAAATTTACCCCTGCTTCGGAGATGTATCTCCGAAGTAATTTTTTTTTAGATTTTTCCAAATTTCGGAAATGCATCTTCGAAAAAATTGGGATTTTGATTATTTCGGAGATGCATCTCCGAAACACCAAAAAAAAATTGGAATTTTGATTAATTCGGGGATATGCATATCCGAAAATATCCCAAAAATTAAATTTTTTTAGGATATTGATTAATTCATATATTATAAAATTGATATAATTTATAAGTTATAAGTAATAATAATGATAATTATACGGTTGATATTTCTATTCTAATTTTAATTAAAATTAATAAATAAATTTCATATTAATAATTACTAAAACTATAATTAATACACAATAATTATGATTATATAAAAAATAAATACATTAATAATTATTCAGCAAAATTTTAAAATAAAAAATATCAAATAAGAATAAAATTATTTACTATTTTATTCATATTTTAATATAAATTTCAATTTACATAGTTTTTCAAAATAATAAATAAAAATCAAAAATATAAAAATTATTTTAATATTTAATTAGGATAAAAAAATCATTTTTCATTTAGTTTTAAAAAATCAAAAGAAAATTTTGTCTTAATTTTATTTAATAACTAAATAAAGTTTATATTTAATTTTATATAATTCAAAATTTATTTATGAAATTAGAATATTTTTAATTTATATAAGTTAGTAAAATAATTTTTAACTTTAAAATTTTTTAGAAAATTTTGTTTATAAAATAATTTTTTATAACTATAAAATTGTTTTTGAAAATTTGTTTTTAAAATAATTTCTTCTATGTATCATTAAAAAATAGAAAATAAATATCTCTATTATTATTATTATTATTATTAATTTTTTATATAAAATTAAAATATTAATTTAAATATTTATTAGGTTAATATTATTATTATTATATCTTGATTATAATGATATATATTTTATAATATATTTTAACTAATACAATTAATTATACTATTAATTGTATTGATTCACCTTGATTTTAATTTTTTAATAATTATTGAAATTTTTCGGAAATGCATATCCGAAACATTCCAAGAGCAAAAATTGAAATATTTCGGATATGCATCTCCGAAGGCACCCCTCTCTAAAATAAAAAGTTGATTTCGAAAATACATTTCCGAAAACACTTTTTTTTCAGAAATACATTTTCGAAAATACTTTTTTTTTGTTTTCGGAAGTGCACTTCCGAAATCAACTTTTTTTTTCAATAAAAAGTGATTTCGGAGATGCATCTCTGAAATATAGAGGCATTTTAAAAATTTCGGCGCAGGTGACTAAGAAGGTAGGGGTCAAGAAAAAAATTCACTTTAAATTTTATTCGTATTGGGTCTTTGACTAGCCCAAAATAGTATTGATTGTAATGATCAAGTAGAGACAACCACTCACATATATTTTTTTAGTGTCTTTTTGTCGTTGGTATTTGGAAGGAAATCGTTAGGAAGTTTGATATCTCTACTTTGCCTAAAATAGCTATTAATTTTATATTAGATGATTAACCTAGGTTTGCATATTTTCAAAATAAGGATTTTAAAAATAAGAGACTAACAGTAGGAATCGATTTATGCAATAAAATCACACATCTCTAGATATACACATTTAGATGGAAAAAGAAAATATTTGTCATATCTAGATGAATAAATATATAAAAAATGATATATATATGTTTTCTCCATTTAAATAGGTAAGTTCGGATAATAGTAATTTTTAAGTGTTATGGGGGTGGAAAAAGAACTTCTCAATACTTAAAGAGGCTCGTGTTTGAGTTGGTTTAGTATTAATTTGGTGCATAATTAGCCCAACGAGAAGAAGCTGCTATTCACACCCACTGTTTTTCTAATACACAATCTTCTTACTTCTTATCTTATAAATACAGCCTTCCAAACACACAAGTAGCAAATGAAGCTGACATGGTAAAATATTTTTTTTATAAGCAATTTGTATATAAAATAGTATTCGAATATAAGATTTTGAGATGAATACACTCTCAAGACCTAAATCTTCACCATTAAATCGTACACACATCTATACAGATCTAAAGTGAATAGTGAGGCAGTAATTTTCATAATAGTTTAATGATTGAAATTCAACTTATAAAAAATAAATAAGTGAAGTGTCACCAAATTCAAATCCGCATATTTACTATTGGATATTATTGCAATTATAAATTGAGTTGAATAGAACAAGATTTTTTTTTCTAGTTATTTACAATAATTTATTATGTTTGATTTTTATAACTACAAAAAATGAAAAAAAATTTAGTCCAAGTCTTAAAGTTTGAAAAGAAGGAGGTGAGAGAACTTTTGAGGAAGAGGTGTAGAATGAAAAATAGATAATTTTTAATCTTTAAAAAAAATATTTTGTGCACAAAATGAATGCTAATGATTAATATATTTTTAATATTATGAATAATATAGTAATATAAATTAAATTTGAAGAATTCATGAGAGCTCTTCAAAATTTTCTAAAATTACGTCTTGCTAACAAAACTTTCAAACAGGGTGCAAAAAGAAACGAGGGAGCCCAAATTAACTTTTAAGATTTATAAGGGCGGAGAAAGAAACGAGAGGACCCAAACAATCCTATAAGTACCAAACTAACGCTACAAAAATTATATAAAGGGGAAGTAGGGCAATAATAACTTTTTTTATAATATTGTAACTAGGGTGGGAATAGATCAGCCAATTAACAGGGGTCTACGGCTTAGCCTACATAGGTGAAGGCTATGCCAAATTTTTTTCTTAAATATAAAATATCTAATCTTTTTTATAAGCCTATTTAACTAAATAGGTTTATAAATCTATGGATAAAGGTCATACAAAAAGTCTTATAAATCTATCGGATCGGTCTATTTTAATAAATATGAATTAGTTTATTGTTTTATATTATATTTTATACTTTATATTAAAATACAAATGAAAAATTTAGTAATCTTGAAGAACTTATGAAAATAAGTTAAAGGAAATCCAATGGATAATGTTATATGGTGTTTTCATAAGTTTTCTTAAACAAATCATCTCACAAAATTTATGCTACTAGATAAACTTGGATAAGTCAATGCAAATAAACATGTAATTTCATTGTATTTTTTATTCTCTAATCTAGTTAAACATTAGTTTAATTGTTTATTTACTTATGTTGAAAGGATATAGACTTTTTATGTAAGCTAATAGGTCAATCAGGCCTTCAAAAAGGTTTGACAAAAAATAAGTTTATGACAGACTACAAAGTAGGTTTGGGTTTTAAATTTTTTAGTATGTCAGACTCAGGCTTGACAAAGCCTAACTCGGCCCAGCCTATTCTCACCCCTTAATTATAGCATACTAACGCACACAATTGTAGAAATTAATTTGGAAGCGGCGCCGGATAATGTTGTAAATAATATGATGCTTAAGTGCCGCCTATAAACTGTCACTAGTACCTCTGCACCCACACTCCCGGTTTCGAACCTGGACCTGTAGCTTTACTGGCAACATCAGCACCGATGGGGGTGTCAAGTGACACAAGATTTGATAATGTCACACACTTATCTTATCTATGTGACACTTTATCATTTTTAACATTTTTTTTATTGAGTTAAATGAGATTCTTTAAAGATTATTAAAGTGATTTGAGTTTTTTTATGTGAGATTATTTTTTATACATTGAATATTCGAATTTTTTTTTCAATATCCACTTTTTTAAAAAAAATTTCAAAAATAACAAACTTTTCAAAAATATTACAAAAATATTTTTTTAAAAAAATTTAACACGTTGTCGCCAGGGGGATGGCGACAACGTTCTGGCCCATAGAGATGTCGCCAGGCCCAGTGGCGCATCCTTTGTAATCTTTAGGTGTTGTCGCCACCCCCCCCCCCCCCCCCCGGCGACAACACCCCCCCTTATTTTTTTTTGTTATTTTTTTTCTGCTGCTTTTTTTTTCTTATTTTTTTTCCAATTTTTTATATTATTTTTTTAGTTGTTTTTTTTATTTTTTTTAGCTTGGAAAAATAATAGCGATAAATTAAACATTACCAAAATACAAAATACATTAAAATGAAAAACAACACAAAATACATTAAAATGAAAAACAATACAAAATACATTAACGATACAAATAAAATTCCTACTTAGCGCCACGTGGACCATGGTAGGATCCGCAATCAGGTTGTCTAATAGGTCGCGTAGAAGGGTCACGAGTCGGTAGTGCTCCCCTATTCCTGCGACGCCCCCCTCTATTTGGTTCCTCTTGTGTTTGAGTCGACGGCCCCTCAATGCATTCCGGGTCTACAAAATCTGTGAGTCGTCCTTGACCTCTAGTATTCCCGCTATAGGAAAGGCGGGTGCCCGCATGGCCGTCAAAGCTTTGTCTAGGTGGGTTGAAATTTCTCCTAGTGGGTGCGGCCTGGAAGTTTGGATTTTGGAAGTTGGTGGTGGATTCGGTTTGGTTAAAATAGATTGGTTGTGGTGGTGTATTGAAGTTAGATGGTTGGCTGGGGTATTGTGATGTTGGTTGGTCGAATGTGTTGTAAGGCGGGTATTCTTCTTGTATGCCCATGTCGGGGGTTAGTGGTGGTGATGTGGAAGAACCCCCCACATTGAGGTCTTGGAATTGTGATCTGGAAGAGCTACCGACATGGTATTGTTGGGATTGTTGTTGTTGTTGTTGGTAAAAAGGCGTTTGTTGGTGGATTGGTTGGTGGTGGTAATTTTGTTGTTGTTGTTGTGGTTGTTGTTATGGTGGGTAATGTTGTTGTTGGTAATTTGGTGGTGTTTGATGATGTTGGAAAGACGGTGGTGGTTGTTCTTGATGGAAATTTTGTTGTCGTTGTTGTTGTTGGTAAATAGGTGGTTGTTGTTGTTGGCCTCCAAAATATGGTTGTTGTTCTCGCGGGTCAGCCAAATAGAAAGGGGCAGACACAAACATTTCGGGATTTGTGACCGATCTGTACCAGTTGACATATTCAGGCGTTGGTTTCATTTCTTCCGGCGCCACAGGAAATTGTAAAACAGTGTTGGAACGTTTAGCCCATATTTTACGTTGATCTCTAGCAAACGTCTGCCAATTTTCTACGTACCACTGTTCGCTAACCTTCGCCAGATGCCAACGTCCCAAAGAGTCAGGCTCGGGGGGGTCAGGGATACCTTGATGCATGCCGAATTGGAGCTTCACACGGTCACTTGGGTGCATCTCCACAGTGGTGAACCTTATGATCGGTGTTTTTGCCGTCCAAACAGCTGCCTCTTTACGGTCGGGTACGTGGTCCAAACCCAAGTAAGGTCTCCAAAGAAACTGCAACAAAAAAAATATTAATTTCAAATTATTAAGATAGTTAATTTTACAAATATATTTATAAGATGGAAATGTTTAGTGGTGTTACATCTTGGGGTCTTAATCGATCCAATAGTTGGCGGTAAAAAATGATTTTGTTTACTGGCGTATTGGTGTAGTCCATCCCGAGGGCATTAAACCTAAACACATTCAAAAAAAATCAATATAGTTACAATTAATAATGGAAAAAATGAAGTAATTAAAATAAGATCATTAAGTTACCTTGACGCATAAGGGAAGACGTAAATGTGCGGATTTGCTGGGGCTAATACCGGCATTCTCCACCATCCCCATGTTTGTAGCAAGAATGCACATCCACTAAATGTACAGCTATCCTTTTTTGCACATTTGCACAAAGAGCTATATAGGTATGCCAATACCGCCGAACCCCAACTATACGTCTTAATTGCATCAATGTCCTCAAGTAGACACAAATACATAAAATTAACACTATTCCCCGTGCCTTCGGGAAATAGAAACCTACCAAATAACAACATAATATACATTCTAGTTTTTTGTAGTATACTTTCTTCGCTAGAGCCTTCATTCAACTCAAGGCCTTGATAAGCTAGTTGAAGGCCAGAAAGCTTTATACCTTGGCCCCTACCTCTTTGTCGCCCCTCACCCTCTATTAAATCAACACCCAACAATTCGACGCATAGAGCGTTTGGTTGTTGGACATTGCCAAACACAGCCTTTCCATTTGTGTTGAGACCCAATAACATGTACACGTCCTCTAAAGTGACGATACATTCACCCATTGGAAGGTGAAAAGTATGGGTCTCAGGCCTCCAACGCTCACACAATGCTAATATAAACTTCATATCGATTGAGGTACTTATTAAGTTAATTACCTTCCCAAACCCCGCACGCTCAAGGTAAGGCACAATCCAAGGGTCCGGAGGACTTATCGGTCCCGCACGGGTTCTAAATCTCGTGATATCCTATAAAAAAAACGATGAACCATAAGTATTTGAATGTTTGAAATTAGTAAATATTATTAGAAAATTTAAGTGTTTAGAACATAAATAAATTGAATTTACTCAAACTTACGTAATCGGCGATGTTTGCAATGGTTCCTCGATGCTCTTCACCCATTGTTAGGAGAGACATTTTTGTTGATGATGAAAACTAGTTGTTCTGATGAAAGTAAGTTTGATGATAGTTCTTTGGTGATGAAGAAAATGAACAAGTATGGGGACCTATTTATAGCCAAAACAAAACACAATTAAATGTGTTTGGTGCAATAAAAGTCTGCCACAATTAATTGTGAGAAGACAAGTGCATGCAACGGTTGAACACTTAACACGAAGCAAGTCGCCACCCCCGGTGACGACAACTCTTAAAAATCAATGTTGTCGCCACCCCCTTTGGCGACAACTATGAAAAATCAATGTTGTCGCCACCCCCTTTGGCGACAACTATAAAAAATCAATGTTGTTGCCACCCCCTCTGGCGACTGCCTGCATGCATTAGTCTTGTCACATTTAAATGTTTCAGACTTTGTATTCTTGCGTGCATGCTTGTGTAAAATGTGGGGACGAGATTCATTAATTGCATAGGTGTGTAAGAGATTCCCTAGCCTGCATGCATTAGTCTTGTCACATTTAAATGTTTCAGACTTTGTATTCTTGCATGCATGCTTGTGTAAAATGTGGGGACGAGATTCATTAATTGCATAGGTGTGTAAGAGATTCCCTAGCCTGCGTGCATTTGTCTTGTCACATTTAAAAGTTTCAGACTTTCTCATTGCATGTTTTCTTGCATGCATTAGTCTTGTGTAAGATGTGGGGACGAGATTTCTTAATTGCATAGGTGTGTAAGAGATTCCATTGTGGCATGCATGTATTCTTGTCATGGTTATTTGCTCTTCAAACTTTGTATTGTGTGTACTCTTGCATGCAACCTTAACTATTCTTTGCACTGAGTTATCTTAACTTTTTTTTGTTTTTTTTAATTGTTTTTATTTTAACATATTTAAAATATATATATATATATATATATATATTAAAATAGCGCAGATGTCATGGAAAACATTAATTCATTCATTAATTAAAAGGTACATTAAAAGGTCATGCAAATCATTAATACATGGAAAACATTAAATCATTCAAAAAAAAACATCTAAGAAATTACTACGGTTAAAACAATGTCATTGGGTCCATGCATCATTTGAATGGCATCAATGTCGTATTCCACCTTATCCCAGAAACTTATCGTTGCTCCAGTCACAGCATCGGCCCTTGTTTTAAGCCTCTTGATGCTTCTTATCTGTTCGCCGGATTCGTACTCCCCCTCTAAAAAAGACATGATAGTCCTCTTGAGTTGCTCGACGGAAGAGATATTCCACAACAGAACCGGCATGGGAGGTTTGACGGGTGAGAATATGACATGTCCGTTCCTTCTGCGATACTCCGGTTCAGGTTCGACACGCCATGTTAATCTCCGGGGCGCCAGCTCTGTTGTCCTGTGACATCCGTCTGGCCTAATGGTTGTCCGGCGAGGCATGGTTGTGTTTGTGTGATTGTTTGGTATTTGGATTTTGTGTATCTGTGTGTAAACTCAACCATAGGAGCCCCTAATTTATAATATTATTGGGTAGAAAAAAGTATTGTTGCGTACAGACTTAAAGTATAGGTCCATGAATCAACTCTTAAAAATCAATGTTGTCGCCAACCCCGGTGACGACAACTCTTAAAAATCAATGTCGTCGCCACCCCAGTTGGCGACAACTATGAAAAATCAATGTCGTCGCCACCCCCGTTGGCGACTGCCATAATTGCATAGGTGTGTAAGAGATTCTCTAGCCTGCATACATTCAACTTGTCACATTTAAATGTTTCAGACTTTCTCATTGCATGTTTTCTTGCATGCATTAGTCTTGTGGGAACGAGATTCCATTGTGGCATGCATTTGTCTTGTCACATTTAAATGTTTTAGACTTTCTCATTGCATGTTTTCTTGCATGCATTAGTCTTGTGTAAGATGTGGGGACGAGATTCCATTGTGCCATGCATTTGTCTTGTCATGTTTGAATCTTGTGCAGAATTATTGCATGTTTTCTTGCATGCATTAGTCTTGTGTAAGATGTGGGGACGAGATTCCATTGTGCCATGCATTTGTCTTGTCATGTTTGAATCTTGTGCAGAATTATTGCATGTATTCTTGCATGCATTAGTCTTGTGTAAGATGTGGTGCATCTATTATAAGAACTACTTCACAGATTTACAATTCTCCCACACATTTCTTCTTTCACACCTAAACTTCACAAACATTCATCCCTCATATTTCTCACAAACACATATCAAAATTATGGCATCCACCTCACAATACAAAGTTCGTGTTCATATGAACGGTGAGACTTACCACTGCGACACAAGCGGTTTTCTTTTTAGAAACACCAACTCAACACGTTTTGCTCTAAATAGACAGGCGGACTTCTCTTATCTAAAAAGGAAAATCGAATCCAAAATAAGAGAACCAGTCTCGCAAATATTTTACCAACAACCCCTAGTTGAACCTAACAACTCGGTCACGTTTTATCAATCATAGATAACAACTGACATAGAGGTTCAAAACATGTTCCTTACCCATGAGTATTTTGGTTACGATTATCTGGAACTGTACATAGTGGTAGAACAAATTGTTCCTTCACAAATGACTCAGTCACAGGTTATTGATCCTGTTGTTGATGACGAACAACAGCCCAAACATGTCATGGACGAAGAAACTGAAATAGAAGATGTTGTTGACGAGTTGGTGAATTGTGACTCCGAAGATGACGAACAAGTTCCAGTACCGGATCCAGTACCAGATACACATGCATACTCACCTCCAGCACATTTCACAACACTTAACTTGGGAGAGGACGAGCCATCGTCCGATATGTTCTACAATCCATATATGCGGTCAGCCGAGGAGTTAAAAGAGGGTGACACGTTTCGTTCGAAGGATGATTGTATGTTGGCTATAAAAAATTGGCACTTAGCAAATTGTGTTGATTTTAAAGCAGATCGCTCAAATCCAGAGAGAGTGAGTATTGTGTGCAAAAACCCGGAGTGTGGATACATGCTGAAGGCATCATTCAGAAAGAAATTTAATGCCTGGGTGATACGTTCGATATCTCAAGGCCACACCTGCGTCACCACTAATATGGCGCAAGATCATCGAAAACTCAGTCATGACATGATATGTCATACCATCATTCCTCTTGTCGAAACTGACCCATCACTGAAGGTGAAGACAATAATTTCTCATTGCGTTTCTGTGTTCAAATACAGACCTTCGTACAGAAAGGCTTGGTTAGCTAAGCAGAAAGCAATTGAAAAAGTCTACGGCAACTGGGAGGAATCATACCAACAACTTCCTCGCTACCTGGCTGCACTGCAATTGTATTCACCTGGGACTGTTACTATATTGGAGACACTGCCGGCACAGTCCCAAGACGGAACCCCTCTCGAAGGTAATGGAATCTTCCATAGACTGTTCTGGGCGTTTCGACCATGCATCATCGGTTTTGGTTTTTGCAAGCCGATTATTTAGATTGATGGAACATGGCTGTATGCAAGGTTGTCAAACTCGCGAGTCTACTTAGACTCGTAAAGGGACCGTAGACTCGACTCGCAAACTCGACTCGTAAACTCGTACGAGTCTATGGAAAATTAAAAATGACTTTTAAAAACCTATAAGTTACACATACATGACATACACATATATTTTTATTCTTGTAAATGCCTTATATATTACACAAATATATATAATAGAACACCAATTAACATCAAAATTTACATTTCATACTCCATAACAAATTTCTTAACAAAAAACTCGATAATAGAACAAACAAAATAGCAAAATATGTAGTTAAAGTCTTAAAGTACTAATTTCTTCTTAATTGGCTACTACATAAAACAAAATAAATATCATAAAATAGATATGCTAATGGCTTTAAAAATCCAAAGCTCCAGTAAAATCAACACCTCCAATATCAATGTGCATCACAAAAATCACAATGATTGCGATCATAATATTCCCAAGCGCATCTACGGCCGCAGTTCAAAACTATGGCTCTGCTCAAACATTTCTAGCCTTATGTCAAAACTTATTCTAAATTGAGGAATTTTTATGTCCGTATTGTCATACCCCAATTTTTGACCCGCATCACTTACATTCATTTGCATCATTCTCAAAATATATCCATATCATCATTTTATTGCATCTTGTTCAATTTTGTGATTTATAGTATTTTTATTCATATTTCACTAACCATTGATGATTTACGATTTTTAATTGGAGTTCAATTTGAATTTCTATTAAAAATTAAAGATCAATTTTGTTGTCTTTATGTTATTATTATTTGTTCGTAGAGGGCAAATGGAAAAGATGCATTTTGATTCAAATTTGCTAAAGGCCCATTCAAAGAGAGTTTTTTATTTTAGTTTGGTCCAAATGCTGCATAATATGTCCAAAAATTCTGCATCATCATGGCTCTTCACGTTTCCTACTTTGCTGCTCCACTCTGCACTTACAGACAAGCATATGCCTCCAAAACCTTGTTGTCTCTGCACCTCACTGTTGTCCATATACCACCAAAAATTGCACCAAAATGTCAACACAAAAACCTGCAAGAGAAAGCCATAGGTCAGTATACCACAAATGTTCAAAAGTCTCACCAATTTTCCCCCCAAAAACCTATTCCAATCCAGCTATAAATTGAGACTCTCACAACAGCAAAAAGGGGGGGAAATCGGACACACAAAAAAAAACACCCTCCAATACACTCTCCAATCTCTGCTCATACCCAAACTTCAGAGAACCCTCAACAGACTCACCAATACTTCCTGATGCAACCTGCGTATCAAAACACAACCTCGCCGTAGTCTTAGGAACATCTCAACTCACCTTCAACCTCGCCCTTGTTCATTCACCTGAAAACCGATTCACTCACGTTAACACCCAACAAACACACAGAACACGCGTAGATTCAGAAGCGAAAAGAAAGTATACGAGCAAAGCAACATCGACGCACGGTTCCATTCAAATCAGACGTACACACAACAACGGACAGAATCACGGAGAGGGGAAGGAAGAGAAGAATCGAGCTCACCGTGGATCTTCACCTCCGAGAACATTCGGAGTTGGTATTTTTTTTCGATTCCCCTACAAACCTTTGCGAACTGTGTATCTAGAAGTATTTGCATAATGATTTGAATCTCTGTTTATGCTTTGAATGTTTGATGCGTGCTTGTTCTTGATAATATGCTTCCGTTCTTTGCGTAAATGTTACTCGAATCGTGTCGAAGCCGAGAGAGACGAGTGTTTCGTGTTCTTGATGTTGTTTCGAGTTCTCTGTTGATGATAGAAACAGGACAATTTTAGAGAGTTCCGAGAAAGATCGAGTTGAGCGAGAGAGAGGAATACCGAGAGAGCAAGAGTGTTGTCGTTGTTCCGAGAATCCATCGCGCGAGAACATGTTTTGTTTTTTTCTTCTTCGTGAGATAACAGAGCAAATTTTCACGTTCTTCAGAAAAAGTGGGGCTGTTTTGGATTGTTAGGGTTTTCCATCTAAACCCATTTTTTGTTTGTTAAGGGGCATAGAATCCAGATGACCCGGATCCGGCCTAGTGTTTCTTTGTGTTTGACTGTAGTTTTTATTTTATATTGGGCCTCTATACCCCTTCGATTTTAACACCTCCAGGCCCATGTTTGTTTTACTTATTTTCTTGTTTTTTCATAAAGTTTAGTTTGTTTTGAAATTAAAAATAATTAAGTTTTAATAATAAAATTTCTTCTTGTTTCTTTATGAAATAAAATATAAAAACCCCAAAAAAAAATGTTTTTAATTAGACTCTTATTTTCTCTTTTATTATTAAAAACGCCAAAAATATTAGATTAATCTTCCGAATCCAAAAAATAAATAAACCTTGGTCCAACGCCAAGTCGTTACAATAAATTTCTCGATCCAATGTCGAGTTTCTTTTCAAAATACTTTCTTTAAACCATACCGAAAGATCGAGTGACAAGAAGTGTACACCTCTTGAATACCTCGATTCTTTTGGATTAACACCTTTTTTTTTTTTTTTTTTTAACCTTTCTTAATCAAATCAAAACGATCAAGTGACAAGAAGTGAACACCTCTTGAATACCTTGATCTTTTGAATTAAAATACATTAATAAAATCAAAGTGATCAAGTGACAAGAAGTGCACACCTCTTGAATACCTTCGATCCTTTGAATCAAAACACATTAATAAAATCAAAGTGATCAAGTGACAAGAAGTGCACACCTCTTGAATACCTTCGATCCTTTGAATCAAAACACATTAATAAAATCAAAGTGATCAAGTGACAAGAAGTGCACACCTCATGAATACCTTCGATCCTTTGAGCTAAAACACATTAATCAAACCGAAAGATCTTGTGACAAGGGGTGAACACCTCTTGAATACCTTGATCTTTTGAATCAAAACACCTTAATCAAACCAAAAGGTTAAGTGACAAGGGGTGAACACCTCTTGAATACCTTGATCCTTTGAACCTTTCTTTAATCAAACCGAAAGATCCTGTGACAAGAAGTGCACACCTCTTGAATACCTTGATCTTTTGAATTAAAACAAATTAATTAACAAGGACAACAAGTGACAATGGGGCTCGCTCCTGTTCAATACCTTGGGTAAAGACGCGCTAGGTGAACACCTATGCTCAATCCTTTGCTAAATGTCCGTTTAAAACACAATTTCAATTTCATTCAACCATTTTCGCCTTATGGCTTTTAAAACTCTTTTCATAAACGAGACACTTATTCAATTTTAAAATGCGAACATACTTCCACATGTGAAGATCGAATATCTTCCACTCGAATGCGATAATGGCTAAAATCTTGTCTCACTCCTGATTTAGTTATCCATTCTTGTAGTGATCTCATATCCATGTGCGCGTAGTATTTCCATTTGAAAGCGATCGAGTACCTCTCGCTAAAATCAACCAACAAAACTTTTCGTGGTTCTTACCCCGAACTACGATCGCTCTGACTTTCCCATTGCACGGGGGAATACGTAGGCACAAGACACAAACGTCTTGGCGAGCACAATAATAAAAAATAAAAATCTTTTTTTTCTTTTCTCTTTTATCGATTAATAAACTAAAGAACGCAAACATTACGCAAACACTCATTCATAAAACTAACTAAATGGGTCCCATCGAGTACGATGGAGGTGAGGGGTGCTAATACCTTCCCCTTGCTTAACCGACTCCCGAACCCTAATTTGGTTACGATGACCATCTTATCCATTTCTTTTTAATCGTAGGTTTTATTCGACATTTTCCCTTTCCATTTTGGAATAAATAAAGATCGGTGGCGACTCTGTTCTTTTTCGAGTGTGTAGACACCTCGAGTTTTTTTTTTTTAGCGCTACAGAATTGGCGACTCTGCTGGGGACTTGAAATCTTAAGAGAGTCAACCCTAGTTTAGTTTGTTTTATGTTTAAGTGTTTGCTTTTGTTTGTTCATTCTTGTGTTCTTTATGCTTATTCTTATGTTCTTTATGTTTACTCCTATGCTATTTATGTTTCTTTACTCTTGCTTTATCGCTTTTATTTTATTTCTGTATATACTCAATTGTGGGTATGGGAATGATATTTGAGTGAAGCTCTCATCCCGAGCTTTGAAAAACAAGAGAAAAACATAAGTTAGGAGGTGGTTGTATAGTGCTAGTCCCCAAGGTGAACACCTTGAATGGCTAATACGAAAACCCCACTTGGAGGAGACTTATTCATGAGATTTGTCATAAGATGGTTCACCCGTCGCATGGCGAAAATCTGATTTCGTCGTTAACTCCAAGGACCTTTAGAACCCGTTACATCAATGGTGATATAGACATCTCTACCATCAAAAATCTTAGAGCCATCATGTGAGGGGATCTTTGGGTAAAAGAACTTTGAACTATCCCATCATAAGGAGCCTTCCTCATTAGGTTGTGTTTTTCCCGATTACATACGTCTATTTTATATCATTGTGTTGCATTCTATAATGTATGTATGCCATTGCATCTCATAAGAATCACTCTTGCATAAACAATCATCATGCATTTGCATTCATTAAACATGCATTTCCCAGAATCCAATATTCATACCTTTCATCCTCCAACACGGTTTACAAGGCAAGTTTGATTACCCGACACTGTATTGGACTTGAAGCTTGTCTCAGAAGATGATGAGTGAAGAAATGAACTCAGAAGACCTGTGGTCATTATCATGGAAATGCTTCAAATCATTACACCAAGAAGGGTTAATCTCGACACACTATATGGTTAACAACCCCATACTCTGAAGAGTGCCAAGACACTGAAGACATGCCTAAAGCCAGTTATCAAGACTAGAAAGTTCATCCTTGTTTGGATTGTGTTTTGTTGCATTTGAACTTTGTCATCCTTAATCGTAATTTTAATGAAATGAGCATTGCATTTGTTTTGAATCAATCATGACATGTTCTCTTGCTTTACTTTCGTATCGCTTACACAAATTCAAAAAAAATATAATACAAAAATTTTGCTTTTTCTCCATTTCATTTTCTTTATCAGATTTCTTGTCTAAGCAAATATTAGAGGGAGGATGACGATAAACAAAATACCCAATTTGCATCAGTGTGCTTTCAAATAAAACTTTGTTGATGATGTACAGGCATTCTTTCAAATCCCCAAACACTGGAGATATAAGGATGATAATCCCTCGTTAACCCCTTTGAGCCTTAGAAGTAGGTGTTTTCTTTCTGCACGCAATTGAAACCCTTAATCAAAACCTGGGGCAGGGTAGTTGTTCAGTTAAAATGACTAATGCATATGATTTCCAAGAGAATCATTTCATGGGAACCATTCCCGACCAAAGGTTCAACCGTATCCTCTCTTCGTACACTATGTCGAAGAAGTAATGAATAATCAAAACTCATAACGGTTGTCTTTCCTGAACCATCAGTGGGGCAGTCATACTCCTCTCTAATCATTGAACAATTGTCACACAAGTTGTTCAAAAAAAAAATCATTCAAAAGAAAAGCCCGCTAAGTCAAAACCTAAAAAGGAGACTTAGGCAAAAAAAAATTTAGGGATACAAAAGTCAAAATAAAAGAGATCAGAAGATCATTATCAAAAGAAGAAAAGCAAAAACAAACTTGTGTGACTTCCAAAGAAGAATAGGTGACTGTCACCTTAGAATCCACTGGTTCTCAAGCATCATTCGTAACTCCTCTTGGAATTTGAATACATGTGTCAGTTAACTGAACTTAGGACTGAAGTACATCACGAAGAATGGGTGGGTTTAAATCAAATTTTGAGCCTATATCCTTTGTTTCTCAAACCGTGAACCTGGCCACGTTACAACCTCCGAAAGTCCTAATTGAAGTAAGGTTTCTTTTGAAAGCATACTAAAGCAAGGTTGCGTTAACCTGACTCCTGAATATTTGCTAAATCATTTGTTTCGATACCACGCTATCACATCATCTTTCACATCTTGAATTTCAAACTTTCATCCTCGAATACCACAATTTCATTTCAATAAATGGTTTGTTTTCAACACTTGCATGCACGTCGCATTAAAATTACCATTTTGAATTGAATAGTTTCATCTGCATGCCAACACTTTCCATCAAGGAAGTTTCGATAATGAAAATCATTTGAAGAGCCTATAGTGGGACCATCAGGTTTGCATCACTTCACAAGTCCTTCACTAAGGGGCACTCCATTCCAAAGTTCCAAGCACTGGGGCAAGTTATTTCAAGATCCGGTTGATCTGGGGCAGTTACCTCGAGACAAAGTCTCTCAAAGGCTCACACTGGGGCATGTTACATTACTGAAATGTTAAAGTCATTCACTTGAAGGGCTCATCATTCAGGGGCAATCTTCTTCCAAGTGCCAAGCATAGGGGCATAAGATCTCAAATCCTCATTTACAACAGTGCATAAGATTCCTCAATGATTTGTGAATCATGATTTGTTTGGTTGATGGTGTTTCTCCTTCGGCTGGTTTATTTGCTGCATTATTGATAGTGTTTGAAACCTTAAGAATTTTGGGGGTTTTTTCCAGTCGATTTTTTAATTTCCCCAATGGAGTAAGCTGATTCTATTTTTTCCTAAGTGGTGGTCCTGATCCCCCAAGTAGTTCTGAAGCTTCTCCAACAATTAATGTTTGCAGTTTCGCTTTGGTTTACCCCAGTAGGCATGGTTACGCTGCTAGTAAGTTTCTCCGACAAGTGTGGTTTCTCTCTAGGGTTTATTTCCCTAATGGATGTTACTCCCATCAATTTTCTCTCATCTCCAGCATAAGTTTATTTCTTCTAGAGGATGTTGCAAGGGACAAGCTCTATGTAGAAGTCTTCATCTAGTCGAGTATCTCGTTACACTGTAATGTTTTGAAGATCCCCAGTTTATCTGTTTTGTCAACATATGCATGGTATGCATACATTCATACTTACACCTTTCATGCACATTTGCATTTCCTAATGATCCTAAATCCATTTTGGTTGTGTTTATCACTAAGTAGTGTATTCCCTTTCACCAATAGAGTGTCAGCTATAAGCATAAAAGTGTGTATCCTTTCTAAATTCCCCACTGAGTTTATCCCTCGTGGGAGTGTTTTGCTTTAGCTTTCCTTTCCATTTTGGATAGGATAAATCCTTAGATGAGCTTATTCCTCACGAGGAAGAGTCTTGGTTGACCGTTTCTCTCCAGCTCATTCATGTATTGATTTTTGTCTCTAATCATTTAGACCTTTCAAATCAATGAAATTCAGATCAAGAGTGTATTTATTTTACACCTTTGATAAAGAGATTCCTGCATCCTCAAGAAAAAGTGGATGTCCAGATGAAGATTCCTGTACCTTCAGATAAAGTTGGTATTCAGATGACAAGATCCCTGCATCCTCAAGTGAGAGTGGATGTCCAGATGAAGATTCCTGTACCTTCAGATAAAGTTGGTATTCAGATGACAAGATCCCTGCATCCTCAAGTGAGAGTCGATGTCCAGATGAAGATTCCTGTACCTTCAGATAAAGTTGGTATTCAGATGACAAGATCCCTGCATCCTCAAGTGAGAGTCGATGTCCAGATGAAGATTCCTGTACCTTCAGATAAAAGTTGGTATTCAGATGACAAGATCCCTGCATCCTCAAGTGAGAGTCGATGTCCAGATGAAGATTCCTGTACCTTCAGATAAAGTTGGTATCCAGATGACAAGATTCCTGCATCCTCAAGTGAGAGTCGATGTCCAGATGAAGATTCCTGTACCTTCAGATAAAGTCGGTATCCAGATGACAAGATTCCTGCATCCTCAAGAAAAAGTGGATGTCCAGATGAAGATTCCTGTACCTTCAGATAAAAGTTGGTATTCAGATGACAAGATCCCTGCATCCTCAAGAAAAAGTGGATGTCCAGATGAAGATTCCTGTACCTTCAGATAAAGTTGGTATTCAGATGACAAGATCCCTGCATCCTCAAGTAAAAAGTCGATGTCCAGATGAAGATTCCTGTACCCTCAGTAAAAGTTGGTATTCAGATGACAAGATCCCTGCATCCTCAAGTGAGAGTCGATGTCCAGATGAAGATTCCTGTACCTTCAGATAAAAGTTGGTATTCAGATGACAAGATCCCTGCATCCTCAAGTGAGAGTCGATGTCCAGATGAAGATTCCTGTACCTTCAGATAAAGTTGGTATCCAGATGACAAGATTCCTGCATCCTCAAGTGAGAGTTGATGTCCAGATGAAGATTCCTGTACCTTCAGATAAAGTCGGTATCCAGATGACAAGATTCCTGCATCCTCAAGAAAAAGTGGATGTCCAGATGAAGATTCCTGTACCTTCAGATAAAAGTTGGTATTCAGATGACAAGATCCCTGCATCTTCAAGTAAAAAGTCGATGTCCAGATGAAGATTCCTGTGCCTTCTGTGAAAGTTGGTATCCAGATGACGAGATTCCTGCATCTTCAAGTAAAAAGTCGATGTCCAGATGAAGATTCCTGTACCTTCAGTAAAAGTTGGTATCCAGATGACGAGATTCCTGCATCTTCAAGTAAAAAGTCGATGTCCAGATGAAGATTCCTGTACCTTCAGTAAAAGTTGGTATCCAGATGACGAGATTCCTGCATCTTCAAGTAAAAAGTCGATGTCCAGATGAAGATTCCTGTACCTTCAGTAAAAGTTGGTATCCAGATGACCAGATCCCTGCATCTTCAAGTAAAAAGTCGATGTCCAGATGAAGATTCCTGTACCTTCAGTGAAAGTTGGTATCCAGATGACAAGATTCCTGCATCTTCAAGTAAAAAGTCGATGTCCAGATGAAGATTCCTGTACCTTCAGTAAAAGTTGGTATCCAGATGACCAGATTCCTGCATCTTCAAGTAAAAAGTCGATGTCCAGATGAAGATTCCTGTACCTTCAGTAAAAGTTGGTATTCAGATGACGAGATTCCTGCATCTTCAAGTAAAAAGTCGATGTCCAGATGAAGATTCCTCTACCTTCAGTAAAAGTTGGTAGTTCACCTTCAGTAAACGTCGGTGATTCTTTTGTTTCTCTACCTTCAGTAAAAGTTGGTAGTTCACCTTCAGTAAACGTCGGTGATTCTTTTGTTTCTCTACCTTCAGTAAAAGTTGGTAGTCCATCTTCAGTAAACGTCGGTGTATCTTTCATTCCTCTACCTTCAGTAAAAGTTGGCAGTCCACCTTCAGTAAAAGTCGGTGCGTTCTTTATTTCTATACCAGTGAGGTATTTTCCCTTGTAGATTTATAATCTCTTCTCCAGTAGAGTTGGATTCCATTCCCTAGTGGACTTGGATATCCCTTTGTTGCAATCTTTTTTCCCAATTGGATCGCTCTGTCGAGTTTCGTTCTCTTTTCCTTTGTTTCTCTAGTCGTAGTTTGTCTCTTGTGACACCTTGTCCTATTAGTTTTCCTCATCTGCATTCATACATATCATATCATGGGCATATTTGCAGTTCTTAGGGCCAAAAATTGTGTATTTTTGTATTTAAGTCTCTTCAATCACGTCGAGACGAAGATTTCAATCTTCATATCTCTAGATTGAAGACACTTAAATAGGGGCATCTGTCATACCCCAATTTTTGACCCGCATCACTTACATTCATTTGCATCATTCTCAAAATATATCCATATCATCATTTTATTGCATCTTGTTCAATTTTGTGATTTATAGTATTTTTATTCATATTTCACTAACCATTGATGATTTACGATTTTTAATTGGAGTTCAATTTGAATTTCTATTAAAAATTAAAGATCAATTTTGTTGTCTTTATGTTATTATTATTTGTTCGTAGAGGGCAAATGGAAAAGATGCATTTTGATTCAAATTTGCTAAAGGCCCATTCAAAGAGAGTTTTTTATTTTAGTTTGGTCCAAATGCTGCATAATATGTCCAAAAATTCTGCATCATCATGGCTCTTCACGTTTCCTACTTTGCTGCTCCACTCTGCACTTACAGACAAGCATATGCCTCCAAAACCTTGTTGTCTCTGCACCTCACTGTTGTCCATATACCACCAAAAATTGCACCAAAATGTCAACACAAAAACCTGCAAGAGAAAGCCATAGGTCAGTATACCACAAATGTTCAAAAGTCTCACCAATTTTCCCCCCAAAAACCTATTCCAATCCAGCTATAAATTGAGACTCTCACAACAGCAAAAAGGGGGGGAAATCGGACACACAAAAAAAAACACCCTCCAATACACTCTCCAATCTCTGCTCATACCCAAACTTCAGAGAACCCTCAACAGACTCACCAATACTTCCTGATGCAACCTGCGTATCAAAACACAACCTCGCCGTAGTCTCAGGAACATCTCAACTCACCTTCAACCTCGCCCTTGTTCATTCACCTGAAAACCGATTCACTCACGTTAACACCCAACAAACACACAGAACACGCGTAGATTCAGAAGCGAAAAGAAAGTATACGAGCAAAGCAACATCGACGCACGGTTCCATTCAAATCAGACGTACACACAACAACGGACAGAATCACGGAGAGGGGAAGGAAGAGAAGAATCGAGCTCACCGTGGATCTTCACCTCCGAGAACATTCGGAGTTGGTATTTTTTTTCGATTCCCCTACAAACCTTTGCGAACTGTGTATCTAGAAGTATTTGCATAATGATTTGAATCTCTGTTTATGCTTTGAATGTTTGATGCGTGCTTGTTCTTGATAATATGCTTCCGTTCTTTGCGTAAATGTTACTCGAATCGTGTCGAAGCCGAGAGAGACGAGTGTTTCGTGTTCTTGATGTTGTTTCGAGTTCTCTGTTGATGATAGAAACAGGACAATTTTAGAGAGTTCCGAGAAAGATCGAGTTGAGCGAGAGAGAGGAATACCGAGAGAGCAAGAGTGTTGTCGTTGTTCCGAGAATCCATCGCGCGAGAACATGTTTTGTTTTTTTCTTCTTCGTGAGATAACAGAGCAAATTTTCACGTTCTTCAGAAAAAGTGGGGCTGTTTTGGATTGTTAGGGTTTTCCATCTAAACCCATTTTTTGTTTGTTAAGGGGCATAGAATCCAGATGACCCGGATCCGGCCTAGTGTTTCTTTGTGTTTGACTGTAGTTTTTATTTTATATTGGGCCTCTATACCCCTTCGATTTTAACACCTCCAGGCCCATGTTTGTTTTACTTATTTTCTTGTTTTTTCATAAAGTTTAGTTTGTTTTGAAATTAAAAATAATTAAGTTTTAATAATAAAATTTCTTCTTGTTTCTTTATGAAATAAAATATAAAAACCCCAAAAAAAAATGTTTTTAATTAGACTCTTATTTTCTCTTTTATTATTAAAAACGCCAAAAATATTAGATTAATCTTCCGAATCCAAAAAATAAATAAACCTTGGTCCAACGCCAAGTCGTTACAATAAATTTCTCGATCCAATGTCGAGTTTCTTTTCAAAATACTTTCTTTAAACCATACCGAAAGATCGAGTGACAAGAAGTGTACACCTCTTGAATACCTCGATTCTTTTGGATTAACACCTTTTTTTTTTTTTTTTTTTTTAACCTTTCTTAATCAAATCAAAACGATCAAGTGACAAGAAGTGAACACCTCTTGAATACCTTGATCTTTTGAATTAAAATACATTAATAAAATCAAAGTGATCAAGTGACAAGAAGTGCACACCTCTTGAATACCTTCGATCCTTTGAATCAAAACACATTAATAAAATCAAAGTGATCAAGTGACAAGAAGTGCACACCTCTTGAATACCTTCGATCCTTTGAATCAAAACACATTAATAAAATCAAAGTGATCAAGTGACAAGAAGTGCACACCTCATGAATACCTTCGATCCTTTGAGCTAAAACACATTAATCAAACCGAAAGATCTTGTGACAAGGGGTGAACACCTCTTGAATACCTTGATCTTTTGAATCAAAACACCTTAATCAAACCAAAAGGTTAAGTGACAAGGGGTGAACACCTCTTGAATACCTTGATCCTTTGAACCTTTCTTTAATCAAACCGAAAGATCCTGTGACAAGAAGTGCACACCTCTTGAATACCTTGATCTTTTGAATTAAAACAAATTAATTAACAAGGACAACAAGTGACAATGGGGCTCGCTCCTGTTCAATACCTTGGGTAAAGACGCGCTAGGTGAACACCTATGCTCAATCCTTTGCTAAATGTCCGTTTAAAACACAATTTCAATTTCATTCAACCATTTTCGCCTTATGGCTTTTAAAACTCTTTTCATAAACGAGACACTTATTCAATTTTAAAATGCGAACATACTTCCACATGTGAAGATCGAATATCTTCCACTCGAATGCGATAATGGCTAAAATCTTGTCTCACTCCTGATTTAGTTATCCATTCTTGTAGTGATCTCATATCCATGTGCGCGTAGTATTTCCATTTGAAAGCGATCGAGTACCTCTCGCTAAAATCAACCAACAAAACTTTTCGTGGTTCTTACCCCGAACTACGATCGCTCTGACTTTCCCATTGCACGGGGGAATACGTAGGCACAAGACACAAACGTCTTGGCGAGCACAATAATAAAAAATAAAAATCTTTTTTTTCTTTTCTCTTTTATCGATTAATAAACTAAAGAACGCAAACATTACGCAAACACTCATTCATAAAACTAACTAAATGGGTCCCATCGAGTACGATGGAGGTGAGGGGTGCTAATACCTTCCCCTTGCTTAACCGACTCCCGAACCCTAATTTGGTTACGATGACCATCTTATCCATTTCTTTTTAATCGTAGGTTTTATTCGACATTTTCCCTTTCCATTTTGGAATAAATAAAGATCGGTGGCGACTCTGTTCTTTTTCGAGTGTGTAGACACCTCGAGTTTTTTTTTTTAGCGCTACACGTATCATCTAATTCACCCACTCACCCTAGCTTTTTACAACACTTGGAACGTAGGTTCCTTATAATTATCATCAATAATTAATTAATTAATTAATTAATTAGTAAAACTGTGAGCAATGCATTTCATCATAACTCATAAATCACCATTTTGTCAAAACTATAGCAATATATTATTTCAAAACATACAAAAACATTTTCTGCTATAAATAATAAATTTTCTAAACTATTTTGTCATGTCAAATTGATAGACAGGGATTGGGATACGTGGACCTAATTGAACAATGGCACATCACCTTTACACAAGAGAACATACGAGAGAAACGTCTAAGCGAAACAAAGAAGAAAATACTTACACATTGAAGGATTGATTTACGACAACAAACACGAACAAAGAAAGACACATAACAAATGCACATCATTAAAAAAGAGAGAAAGAAACTTTGGTGAAACCAGAGACTAGAAGAGAGATTTTCTAATTTCTACACAAGCAAAAAAATTTAAAAAAAAGTTTTTTTTCAATATTATAAAATCTTTGGGGGAATTTGGGCCTTTTTTGGGTTTTTTTGAAAAAAATTATAGACTCATAAACTCACAATAGACTCGCGAGTCTATACGAGTTTGTGCGAGTCTACCCGAGTCTACTCGAGTCTATCATAAAACGATTCTATGCGTGAGTCAACTCGTTTTTGCTTCTTAGACTCGTAAACTCGTACGAGTTTACGAGTCTACCCGCGAGTTTGACAACCATGGCTGTATGGGAAATACAAGGGAACTTTGCTGATGGCGGTCGCGCAGGATGGAAACTGCAACATTTTCCCAATAGCCTTTGCTCTGGTAGAAGGAGAAACAGCTGCTGCTTGGAGTTTTTTCTGAAGAATCTCCGAGCTAGAGTTGCTCCACAACCTAATCTTTGTTTGATTTCAGACAGGCACGCTTCTATTGACAGCGCATACAACAACCCGGCAAATGGTTGGCACAACCCCCCCTCTAGGCATGTCTACTGTATTAGGCATATAGCACAAAATTTTATGAGAGAGATCAAAGATAAATTTTTGAAGAACCACTTGGTGAACGCGGGGTATGCCTTGAACCAACCTGGATTTCAATACTACCGCCGAGAAATAGCGTTGACAAATCCAGATGCAGGGAGGTGGATTGACAGCATTGACAGAGCGAGATGGACTAGGTCATACGACGATGGGGCTAGGTGGGGTCACATGACTACAAATCTTGTGGAATCAATGAACGGGGTTTTCAAAGGCATTCGAAACCTACCTGTAACTGCCTTGGTTAGTGCTACGTATTTTCGGATGGCAACTTTGTTCGCCACAAGAGGTAAGCGGTGGAATTCAGTGTTACAAACACAACAGGTATACAGCGATGTCTGCATGAAATATATACAACAAGAATCTGCCAAGGGTAACACTCATCGAGTGACCGAGTTCGACCGTCATGGCCACACCTTTAGTGTAAAGGAAACAATTGACCACAACCAGGGACTTCCACGACAACAGTATCGCGTCAATATCCCAGATCGTTGGTGCGACTGTGGCCAATTTCAAGCATATCGCATGCCTTGCTCCCATGTCCTTGCAGCATGTTCACATACTCACTTTGATGCATTATCTTTGGTATCAGAAATTTACAAGGTATCAACGTTGCTCAACGTATACGATAATTACTTTCCGGTGGTAGCAATGGAAGCATATTGGCCTGTGTACGAGGGGGAAACAGTTTGGCATAACGATTTAATGCGTCGGAATAAAAGCGGTCGACCAAACAGCAGGCGTATTAGAACCGAGATGGATGCCACTGAAAAAATGCAGAGGAAGTGTAGTATATGTCGTGAGGTAGGACATAATAGGAACAAATGTCTCAATCGTGGTGCTAGCTCCACAACATAGTATTTAGGTGCAATGATATTTGTAATATATTTTTTCAATGAAATGGAATCAAATTATTAGTTAAAAAAATACGGATGGAAAATAAGTTAACAAAAAAATTATATAAACAAATAATGTTGAAAAAAGAGTTGGAAAAATAATATAAAAAAAATTGGAAAAATAAATAGACAAGAAAAAAAAAAGAAAAAAAAAATAAGGGGGGGTGTTGTCGCCAGGGGGGGTGGCGACAACACCTAAAGAAAGAGAGTAGGCGCCACTGGGCCTGGCGACAACTCTATGGGCCAGAACGTTGTCGCCACCCCCCCTGGCGACAACGTGTTAAATTTAAAAAAAAACATTTTTGTAATTTTTTTGAAAAGTTTGTTATTTTTGAAAATTTTTTAAAAAAAGTGGATATTGAAAAAAAAAATTCTTGAATATTCATCTATTCATTTATAATTTTTTTTTCATTTAAAAACACATCGATAATAAAAAATTATTAATTAATTACAACAAGTAATCCACTACCAGTAAAGTCATGTAGTACCAGTAAAGTCATGTAGTACCAGGAGTACATGGTAGTGGAATAAGATTCAAAATAATCATATATGAAAAAAGAAAGAAGAGGACTAGGAAAAATTAAGCCAAAAAAGAAAGGGTTAAATAAGTTTTTAGTCCCTATAAATATGGCAACTTCTAATTTTAGTCCCTGCAAAAATTTTCTTCAAACAATGGTCCTCACAATATTTTCCGTCCCTATTTTTAGTCCCTCCCGTTAAATTTCAGTAACGGAGGCCTACGTGGCACGCCACGTGTAATGCCACGTCAATTAAAGTCAATACTAATTAAAAATAGATAGATTGCGGGGGGTTTTAAACCCCCTTTAAATAACTTAAAAAACCAGAAATTTTCAGGAGCAATTAATCAAACTGTTGTAGGAAAATTTTTATTACCCTCATTCTTCACATTATCAAACCTACAAATTGCTCCTAAATGTTGATGGAAGTCGTCTTATTGTGGAATTTGCTAAAGGGGTGGAAATTACTTCCCTTCACTGCTTTTTTGAATGCTTTTTATTTTATTATTTTAAATTTATCTCTTTTATTATCATCTTTTCCCTTGGTATGGATGTTCCTGTGTAATATGATGCTTTAGATGTTTCATTTGAAAGTGCTTGTTTCATGTATGTATTTGCTGTTATTTCAGTTCCATTTGACTACATATTGGCTAATTGAAAGGGAGGCTTCTGTGTGTATATTATTATGAATACTTTCACCTTAGTGCCCTAGAGTTCACTATTCTCGTTTTTTGGCATGTTTTAACTTCTATTATTTATTTCAATCAAGCATTGAAATAATGCCTCTGTGATAGCTGGTAAGAAGCCGTTGGATTAAAACTTTGGTTGCTTAATCTTAGCATGTTGCATCCTCACGGTGATGGTTGGCACCACACATAAATGTTTTATCTTTATGCTGTATTGCGACTGTTTTGTATTGCTATTTGCAAATTTTCAAAGTTGAAACTACGAGCTTTTGCAGGCTAGGAAAGATGCCACTCAAGTAGTTGCAAATTTACAAAGGCAACCAATTCAGTCTAAATTGATCGCATCTGATTACCTGGAGAAAAACATGGATCTTATGGATGTTTTGATAGCTGGGTAAGAAGCTGTTGGATTAAAATTTTGGTTGCTTATGTTAATTTGTAATTCCTTGTGTCGAAGCTATTACTCGAACACAAGGTGTGTCGAAGTGTGTAACAGTTTGTTACACATAAGTTTGTTTTTAAATCTAGATAGATTTGACTTAGATTTAAAATAGATTAGATTTGATTTAGCTCCAAAATAGGTATTTTGGGCTTTTATAGTTTTGGGCTTTGGCTTAGGGAGAAAGCTAACCTAAATCTATAAATAGGGAGTAATCCTCATTAGTTTGTAATCAAGTCATTATCTTGTATTCACAGAAGTTGCAGTTGCAAGTGAATAACAGAATTTCCACAGATTGTGGGCAGAGAGAAACTCTGCAGAAAATACTTTCTCCTTCTCTTTTAATATTTCCGCAAACCCTAATCCTATTTTTCTTCATTGTCATCTTTAACGATAAGGAATTACTCAAAGGTTTGAGAGTCTAATTCCAACATCTGGTATCTAGAGCTCCGGTTAATCGATTCAAGGCAAGAAGAATGGCGATGGCAATGAATCATCCGGATGGGCATTTTCCAGCAACACTACCAATTCTGAAAGGAGATAACTATGAGAATTGGTGCAAGCAGATGAAGGTTGTATTCTGTTGTCAAGATCTTTGGGATCTTGTAAAAGAAGGGGTAGAACCGCTTGCAGAAGGTGCGAAGGAGGAAGAAAAGGCTGCTTATAAAGAATTGAAGAAGAAAGATTATAAAGCTCTCTTTATAATCCATCAATGTCTGAGTCCAGATAATTTTGAAAAGGTTAGTGATATAGAATCTTCAAAAGAAGCTTGGGAGATTCTTGAAAAATCTTTTGGAGGTGCAGAAAAGGTGAAAGAGGTGAGGTTACAATCTCACAAGAGAACATATGAATTGCTTCAGATGGAAGATAGCGAAAGCATAACTGATTTCTTCACTAGGGTTACGAAACTAGTGAATCAAATCAAGATATGTGGAGAAGTGTTAACAACAAAAGCTGTTGTTTCAAAGATATTGAGGTCTTTGGCCCCTAAGTTCGACCACATCGTGGTAGCCATAGAAGAGACGAAGGACTTGTCGAAATTGACAAAAGAAGAGCTTCAAGGGACACTTGAATCTCATGAACAAAGAATGGCTGAAAGAGCTGCGGGCAAGTCGAAGAGCGATGTGGCTCTGCAGGCTCAGTCAACAAACGAAAAGAAAGGCAAAGGAAGCTGGACTGGAAATAAAGGTAGAGGTGGCTACAACAATTCGACTGGTCGAAATCAGCAAGAAGGAAATTGGTCGAATCAAAGAAAGCCCTCTTACCAAGGCAACCAAAGAGGTGGTGCTGCAGGTAGAGGAAGAGGTGGTGGTTGAAAGCCTGACAAGAGTCACATTCAATGTTTCAACTGTCAGAAGTATGGTCACTATTCGACAGCTTGTCCTGAAAAGAATAAAAGTCAAGAAAGTGATGCAAAGCTTGCAAAACAAGAAGAAGAAGAGATGTTGTTGATGGTCACAACAAAAGATGAAGATAAATTCAAGGACCAATGGTACTTGGATTCAGGATGCTCATCACATATGTCTGGAAGAAAAGATTGGTTTGCCAACATAAAACCCTCAATGAAGAACATTGTGAAATTTGCAAATGACAGTACTCTAGCAGCTGAAGGTATTGGTGATGTAATGATTACGAGGAAAGATGGAAAGAGGTCAGTAATTTCCAATGTGTTGTACATACCAGGCATGAAGAGCAACTTACTCAGCATTGGGCAGTTGGTCGAAAAGAACTACAAGGTTTCGATCGAAGACAAGATGATGAGAGTTGTCGATGCAAGTGGGAGGTTAATCTTGAAGGCTCCTATGTCACAGAATAGAACCTTCAAGATCGAACTCAATGTGATGGAGCACGAGTGCCTTGCAACTGCAGCTAGCAGAGATGAATGGATATGGCACTATCGACTAGGCCATCTCAACTTCAATGACATCAGAGACTTGAAAAGAAAGAATATGGTTTCAGGACTGCCAGAAATCGACATTCCAAACGAGGTATGTGAGGAATGTGTGCAGGCGAAGCAGCACAAGAGTAGCTTCAGCAAGGATGCAGGAAGCAAGTCGAAGGCAATCCTTGATGTCATATACTCTGATGTATGTGGACCAATCCAGGTGGATTCGAATGGAGGTAACAAATACTTTGTTACATTCATAGATGATTTCAGTCGAAAACTATGGACTTACCTGATCAAGAAGAAAAGTGAAGTGATCGAGGTATTTGTCAAGTTCAAATCTATGGTCGAAAGACAAAGTGGTCGAAAGCTCAAGGTTTTGAGAACTGATGGTGGTGGAGAATATGTGTCGAAAGACTTCGACATGTTATGTGAGAAAGAAGGGATTGTGCATGAGGTGGTGCCACCCTACACTCCACAGCAAAATGGAACTGCAGAAAGGAAGAATAGAACCATCATGAATATGGTGAGAAGTATGTTGAAAGGAAAGCATTTACCTAAGGAATTTTGGGGAGAAGCAGTGTCGACTGCAACATACATTCTAAACAGATGTCCGACGAAGAAGCTAGAAGGAATTACTCCAGAAGAATGTTGGTCTGGTGTGAAGCCTAGCTTGAGTCATCTGAAGGTATTTGGATCTATAGCACATAGATATGTGCCAGATCAGTTAAGAAGAAAACTTGATGACAAGTCGAGTCAAATGATTCTTATAGGATATCATTCGACTGGAGGATACAAGTTGTTCGACCCAGTGAACAAGCAAGTAGTGATCAGCAGGGACGTGATCATAGATGAGCTTAAAGAATGGGATTGGACTGAAAATGTCAAGAAGGATTCAGTGAGAATTCTTTATGACGAACCAGCTACTGAAGTCGAAAGAGAAGAAGTTCGACAAGAAGAAGTCAGAGGTGATGCAGGCCCAGGCAGACCTCAGAGAACAAGACACATGCCTGCAAGGTTGCAAGAATGTGTGATTATATCAGATGATGTAGTCAATGATGAAGGTGAGCTGGTACATTATGCTTTCTATGCAGATGTCGAACCTGTTAATGCAACTGAGGCATTGAAGGATTCGAAGTGGGTGAAAGCTATGAATGAAGAATTGAAGTCCATCGAAGACAACAATACTTGGTCACTTATCGAATTGCCTCATGGCAAGAAGGCAATTGATGTGAAGTGGGTATACAAGGTGAAGTGTAATCCCAAAGGTGAAGTGACTCGACACAAGGCAAGGCTTGTGGCGAAAGGATTTCTTCAGAAGGAATGAATTGACTTCGATGAGGTCTTTGCACCTGTTGCCAGGATCGAAACGATCAGGTTGGTTGTTGGTCTCGCGAACATGAACAATTGGCACATGTGTCAGATGGACGTTAAATGTGCATTCCTGAATGGACCCTTGGACGAAGAAGTCTATGTTACACAACCAGTTGGGTTTGTGAAACACGGCGAAGAGAGAAAAGTGTACAGACTGCATAAAGCCCTGTATGGACTGAAGCAAGCTCCAAGAGCTTGGAATAAGAAGATCGACAGTTTCCTAAGGGAGAAATCCTTTGTGAAGTGCACAAATGAATATGGGGTATATGTAAGAAGAAGCAAGAGTGAATTGCTTATACTATGTCTCTATGTCGATGACTTGTTAATAACAGGTAACTGCAAGAAAGAGATCGAAGGCTTCAAAGGTGATCTTAGCAAGGAATTTGAAATGTCAGATTTGGGCGAAATTTCATACTTTCTTGGTATTGAATTCTACAAGGGTAGTAGAGGCTTGATGATGCATCAAAGAAGATATGCAAGTGAAATTCTCAAGAGATTTGAGATGGAAGAATGCAATTCGACTTCGACACCTGCTGAAACAAGATTGCAACTGTCGAAGAACCCAGATGAAGAGGATGTCGACCCAACCCAATACAGAAGACTTATTGGGTCATTGAGATACCTTTGTCACACAAGGCCTGACTTAGCATACAGTGTAGGTATGATAAGTAGATTCATGCAAAAGCCAAAGGTATCACACCTAGCAGCGGCGAAGAGGATACTGAGGTATCTAAAAGGAACTCTCGACTATGGCATTCTATTTCCTGCAGCTGATGAGGGAAAAGAATGCAAATTAGTGGGTTACACCGACTCGAGTTGGTGTAGTGATGCTGAGGATCGAAAATCCACAGCTGGTTATGTGTTTATGCTAGGTGGTGCACCAGTTGCTTGGAGTTCGAGAAAGGAACCAGTAGTGGCAGTATCATCATGCGAAGCAGAGTACATAGTTGCTTCTCTTTGTGCATGTCAAGCAACGTGGATGGTGAACTTGGTCGAAGAAATAACAGGTAAAGATCATGGAGCAATCACCATGAAGATCGACAGCATGTCAGCTATCAATCTGGCGAAGAACCCGATAGCACATGGTCGAAGCAAGCACATTGAAATGAGGTTCCACTATCTTCGAGAGCAGGTGGCTAAAGGGAAGATGAATTTGGAACACTGCAGAACTGAGAATCAGATTGCAGATATCATGACAAAGGGAGTGCTGGTTGAAATATTCAGAAGACTAAGAGCTATGATGAATGTAGATAGCTTAGACACAATGAATTAGGTGGTGTGTTAATTTGTAATTCCTTGTGTCGAAGCTGTTACTCGAACACAAGGTGTGTCGAAGTGTGTAACAGTTTGTTACACATAAGTTTGTTTTTAAATCTAGATAGATTTGACTTAGATTTAAAATAGATTAGATTTGATTTAGCTCCAAAATAGGTATTTTGGGCTTTTATAATTTTGGGCTTTGGCTTAGGGAGAAAGCTAACCTAAATCTATAAATAGGGAGTAATCCTCATTAGTTTGTAATCAAGTCATTATCTTGTATTCACAGAAGTTGCAGTTGCAAGTGAATAACAGAATTTCCACAGATTGTGGGCAGAGAGAAACTCTGCAGAAAATACTTTCTCCTTCTCTTTTAATATTTCCGCAAACCCTAATCCTATTTTTCTTCATTGTCCCTCTAACAATGGTATCATGAGCCTTTGGTTCAAGAAAAAGGGACCGGCTAAAACTTGTAGTTGAAAGTCAACGGATACATGTAGTTGAAGAGAATCAACGGATACATGTAGTTGAAGTCAACGGATACAAGTGTATGTGGAAGAGAGAGCTTTCACATGAGGGGGAGCATTGTGTAAGACTCACACTTGAGGGGGAGTGTTGAGAATCAAGTGTGAGTGTGGATAATAGTCCCACATTGGAAATGAGTGTGGTGACTTGAGCATATATAAGTGGGAGAACCCACTCACCTATCACCTTAAGGTTTTAGGTGGAGAAGTGGTGTCTCTCCCACAAAGGTGTGTTGCTAAAAGAAATGTCCCGGAATAAACAATGCTCCCGACTCGACCCTCCCCCGATGTTGCGCTAACAGCTTAATCATTTTTATTATAGTAAGCTTTGAAATAAGTATGGTATATTCTTCTGCTTTTCCAAATGAATGGAAATAAACATTTGTTTCCCAATCAAGCATTGAAATAATGCCTCTGTGATAGCTGGTAAGAAGCTGTTGGATTAAAACTTTGGTTGCTTAATCTTCTTTGTTCTAGTAAACTTTGAAATCAGTATGGTGTATTCTTCTGCTTTTCCAAAAGAATGGAAATATATATTTATCTTCCAACAAAACATTGAAATAATGCCTATGTGAATTAGAACACAATAGTCTATGTTCTTGATCACTGGATTTTCTGAATTTTAATAAAGTTTTGTTACATTCTCACATATCTGACTTGCTATGTGTGATGGTTTTTTTTTGTTTCTTATTGAGCTTTTCACTACATTATGCCTTGCTTAATATTGTTTACATCATGCAGTTACTGACAATTGTCTCTTTATAGCTATGAAAACACAGATATGGCTTTACACTATGGTACGATGCTGAGGGAGTGTATAGGACACCAGATTGTAATTTTTTTTATTCTTATTGTAACATTATTTCTCAAAGGTGTTTTGAACCTTCAACTGATGATTTCAATCTGTAACTTGTTCTAGCAGTAGACATGCACGGAGTGTTTCACGCTCTCCAGGAAGGTCACGCTCTCCTAGACTCCTGAAAATTTCTAGTTTTTTAAGTTATTTAAAGGGGGTTTAAAACCCCCGCAATCTATCTATTTTTAATTAATATTGACTTTAATTGACGTGACGTTACACGTGGCGTGCCACGTAAGTCTCCGTTACTGAAATTTAACGGGAGGGACTAAAAATAGGGACGGAAAATATTGCGAGGACCATTGTTTGAAGAAAAATTTTGTAGGGACTAAAATTGAAAGGTGCAATATTTATAGTGACTCCTAACATATTTAACCCAAAAAGAAAAAGGGAAAATAGAAGATTTGCCCAATTACAATGTTAGGACAAATTACACTTCTCTCAATTTTTTAGGATTATTAAAATGAATTTAACATTCTCTTTTAATTTTAAAATAAGCATTAACTTATTCTAAAATTTATTAAAATGATACTAACATCTTTTTTAATTTGTAGTGATAATAAAAAACTATAAATAATATTTTTTTATTTGTCTTAAATTATTTATCACCTTAGAATATCGATAGTGATATTTATCATTTCTTTCCACTAGTTTATTTTTATTTATTATTTCTTAAATTATATAATTATTAATAAAGATATTTTAATAAATAAAATTCGGTTTAAAATCAAACACAAATAATTATTATCTTTTTTAAATATAAATAAATTCGGAAGGATATATGGTTAAAAAAAGAGTTTAAGTGTAAAACAATTAACACATACAACCAATCAAAATGCTTTAATTTGTCATGTAATTTCAATTTTTTAAAATTAAAAATGGGAATTATTCTGATGCATGTCTCTCATTGGTTGACAGTGTAAAAATACTTTACACTGCCAGTGCATTTCCTTTTTTCCCTTAAAAAAAATTGTACCTATTTTAAAACAAATAAAGTATTAGTGTCATTTTAACATATTTCACATAAATGAGTGTGATTTTTTATAATTAAACATTGATAGACAAAGTTTGATGTCTAGTTTATTAAGAACCTACATGGATCATGGATGAATGTACAATGCCACAATAATTACAACAATGGCTGTTCTCACGTTCCATATGGAATCATCAAACTCAGAAAGGTGACAGACACAAAGCAATGAAACCGTGGGGGCTGGGCTGACCCATTCCTATAATCTTTTCATAGAACAAGGTTGAACATCCAACATGTACTTCCAACACCTTGCTAGCTATGAATTGCATGTGGGCACAAATTTCAAATGGCCCCCCATCATGCCTTCCATTATTGATCCTCTCATATATTGCTCATAAAATGTTGTTAAAAATAATTAAAAAAATATTATTAATAAAATAATATTTTTAAAACAATAGAGCAAGAGTGTATTAAGTATAAGTTTGTGAATTAAATGAAAGTTGGGATAAATCAATTCAGCTGTTTTATACAGTTGTGGGGAAATTGACTTTGCATGTGAGTTTTTTTGTTCATAGCAGCGTGGACTGGATAAGGTATCATGACATAGTCTTGGTCTTGCCCCAACCTTCCTCAATCCAGGGCTCCACCTTCTTTTATCATCCCTCCAAGGTAGTTGACTAATTCAAAATTCAAATTCAATATATATAACATTTGAACAATTATACTCCTTTTAAAGGCATAATACATTTGCGTCAGTGAACCAAAATTACTACTATTAATGGCATTTGTGTTATTTAAATCCTGGTTGGAAGCATCAAACTTTATTTATTTTGTGTTTTCTGAATGATATTTCAAGAATATTAAGTATCACATTATTAAATATGCACAGATAAATTTATTAATACAATATAAATTATTATTTTTTTAAAAAAAATTAGATATAGTGGAGTTTGTCCTCAGGGGTGAGGAAAGTTGAAAAACGGGTTGTTATTGCGTTAAGCTTTGGAGATTTGGAAGCAGTGAGCAATGCACTTTGTTCCAAGAGAAGTGTATTGCCTATCCTTTTGTCGGAAGCTTTTTTATAGTCTCAGATTGGTTCCATAAAGCCTCATTTAAGAGGTGTCTTTGGGACTTCCATGGTTACAGACGTTTTCCACGTCTTCTATTATCTAGCCATGAATGGCACATTCAAGCATCGATTACAGCCGAGTTGTCCACAGTCAGGCATCACGTCCGAGTTGTACCTATGACTCTCCAGATATCAACATCAATTTTTTTTGACTTCTCATGTCAACAAGCAACTTTCAAAATGAAGACTTTTTTAATATTTATCACCATGTTATAGGTACAAGTATTAATAAGAAGTTTAAAAAAATGTATAAGTGCTCAAAGTATGTCTCACATTATGCATACATGTTTTAATAGCTATTATCTCTCAAGCATTGCATTTCCAAGCCTTTTAAAAGAAAAAATATATCTTTTTTTTTTATTACTTTTCATAACGGTGGTAACCGACTACTAAGCTTGAGTAACCGGTTACAGGCGTGGCACCAACTTAAGTTTTTTTGGTTCAGTGGTAACCAATTACTGCTTTCTGATAATTGGTTATTACGTCGTAATTTTTGAAATTTTTTTAACGTTATGAACTGGGTAACTGGCTACTGCATACCCATAACCAACTACCACCGATACTTTTTGAAATTTTTTTCTGTTATGATTGCTATTGATGTGTACCTCTTAGTAATGAAACATTGTACTCTTTTATGGATTTAGAAGCTTTTGAATGGGTGCATTACTTGTATAAAGTTCATTTTCATTTCAGTTGCATGATAACACACAATTCAAAACTTTCAATTCAAATTTTCTACATATTTTCAAACTTAGAAAAATTGGAATTGCATAAAAGTTTGATATTCAACTTTCATACTCATCATAATTTCTTCATATAGTGAGCACTTAAACTGATCATAAACTTCCAATTGATCTTGTCATAGTCTCTTGATAACCTTAGTGTTAATCAACATTGTTGTACATTGAAAAATTCAGAATTCATCATTTATTCTCTTGTTGCCCAGGATTGTTGGAAGCAATTGTGTGTATTGAAGAGGATTGTTTTTCTTATACTTAGTGTTTAGATCTTAAAGGTCTTAAGAGCCTTTGATCTCCCTATAGATTAGATAGTAAGCATCACATTTGGTGTGAATAGGTTGTACAATCATTCTAACTATAATGAAATCTCTTTTTTGTGGAAATGGGACTAGAGTACTCTCGGATTGTGAGAGGAACCAGTATAAATCTCTTGTGTTCTTTATTTATATTTTTATTGCTTTCTAAACACTAAACAAAAACCTGAAAAATAAGAACAATATTGTCTTTAAAAAACCAGAATTTTTAATTGATTCTAATTCACCCCCTCTTAGGCGCACTTCATACTTACACATACGTGTAAACAATTAGTCAGAACCTCAATTACTTTTATCAATCTGTATCTTCAACCAAAAAGAATAACTTGTTTAAGGAATACAAACCAAGAAGTGATACTACATTACCATGTTGGTCTACAACAATATTGCGGCTTCTTTCGCCAAAGAAGGATCAACTTCCCGCACTAATTCATCATGTACCTAGTTAACATTTACTTGAATGATTAAAACAAAGAGAAAACATCAAAAAATCAGAGAATACAAATCATTTAAAACTAACCTGTAACAGAATCCAGCAGCGATTTCTAAGCATGTGGAACTTGGTTGCACCTGAAGAACTTGACTCTGGGCTATCAACGCCAGTAACAATTTTAGAGTAAATTTTAATCATTACAATTTTAATTATGTCGGCAGTAAATCCATAGGAGAAAGGGAAGGAGACGTCATTATAAATGAATTCTGATATTTATGAAGGAAACACTAAAATGAACATTGATATCTTTGAAGGAAACATATCTCGATTAGAAAGAGGGGAAAATATAGTACACCTGACAAATGGAATTGACAACTTGCCTCTGGGCTCTTGATTTTTTTGTACTGCTGCCAAATTTTATTTTTGACAAAAATCGTTTCCTTCCCATGTTTACATATGCAAATGCTGAATTTTGAGCTTGAACGGAACATATACGATTACATTTTGAAACCAAAACATGAAAATAGAAACCAAATCTGGTAATATGAGAACCTAAAAATTTACATGGCAGGGTGAGGATAATGAGAACCCAAAAATGTAGGATTTGACATGTAGTGAAACGTATTAATATGACTAACAGCAAAATCGAGTGAAAGAATCTTGGGAAATGGTGGGTGGAATTGAATATCGTGTGCAGTGTGAAGTTCAAAGAATTTCGGGTGGTTTTTCCATTCCCAAGTGTAACCACGTCTATTATATAAATGCAGAAAATGATTAGGTTAAATTAATTATAATGCAATTAAAAAAATGCAACAAAATTTTTGAACATGTCACATTAACAATATTAAATAACAGATCAATATAAAACAAGCAACGTGTAATTAGATAATTTTACCTTGTAATTAGATTAATTTTAATTTTTAATCAAAGGATTTATCATATTTATAATAGATTCTCTTTTGCTCTTGTACCAAAAGAAGGTTGATAAGCATATTTTTTTATTAGTATTGGCAATCCGCAATATGTTTTCTATGCACCACGGCTCTTGCGAACATAGTTCATTTGTGTCAAATTTGATGTGTTCTCGCAAAACATTTCTTAAAATTTTGAAGTCAACTCCACATAATTATCTAAATTTTCTTAATCATTGGATAATAAAATGCATGAGTTGCATAAGTGTAACTTAGAGTGACTAAATATGTTTAAAGTTTCTTAAAAGTTATGTATTTTTTATTTTTTAAATAATTTTGTTGAAGAATTGTTTTTAAAGTTAAAATTTTAATTTTTGATTCCTCCTATTAAAATTAGCAAATTTCTTTGGCCACCTCCCAACCTTCTAGTCCACCTCTGGTGAAAAATCCAGACTACCCCTGACTTCGGAAATGCATTTCCGAAATGCAAGAAAAAGGTGTTTTCGGAGATGCATCTCCGAAAGCGCCTTTTTTTTGAAATAATTGTCTTATTTCGGAAGTTCATTTCCGAAAACAGGAGAAATTTTGTGCAAACACACTTCCAAGGCTGCATCAAAGCTCCAATCACATTGCTATACTACATTCAAAAGCCCTCAAATCACTCAATTTGTAAGTTTTGAATTTGTTAGATCCATATTCAAATGCATGTTATTTAGGTTTTCAATTGCATAAATGATATATGGGTAGGTTGTTAGTAGTATTTAGGTTGTTTAGAAGTATTTTGAGTTGTTTTTAAGTCTGGTTTTGGGGTCTGCCATGGAAGTTGCAGAAAACTTCCTCGCAGGGGTGTTTCGGAAGTTCATTTCCGAAAACACCTCCATCCCAGTTTCGGAAATGAACTTCCGAATTGTATCAGAAGTTCAATTTTTTTAGTTTTTTCTTTTGTGTGGCATATTAATTGATTTCAATTGTTTACAGGAACATGTCAGGCAACCAACCAGCACGCATCAGACAGGGTAGGGAGACCCATACTGCGTCGGCTAGACGCGAGCGGGCGGCGGCGCAGCTGGCGTCGACACAGGGACAGGGGCAGGGCCGGGGACGACGTGTGCGAGTTCCTGTGGGCGAGGGAGAGGGTACATCTGCTTCAGGATCTAGGAGTCGGCTGGCTCGGGTATCTTCTTCCCGCCAGCGAGAGGAGAAGGAGGAGGAGGATGAGGAGGAAGTGGCGGCAGTGCCCTACCACGAGCCGGAGGGGGTACCGGATGTTGACCCTCCAGCCGGGGAGGAGGATGAGCAGGAGGACAGCTATCCGGGAGGGCCCTTTGACACCTCTGTGCTGATTAGCTACCACGATCACGTCGCTCGGCGTATCTGGGAGGGAGAGGTATTTTTTATAATTTAACCGTTTATTTGTCACCATTTTTTATAATTTAACCGTTTATTTGTCGCTTATTTAATACATGTCGCTTATTTGTTTTTTTTTGTAACAGGAGAGAGAGCCGTTGAAAATGGTGAACCACGCCCGGAAGTTTTCAGTCTGTTTAAACCAGCAGCTGAGTGGTTTAACGACCATGTGCGAGGTTCAGGGCTTAGTGGGCTCTGCATGACAGGGTACACCACCATCAGCACCGGCATGCAGGGGGAATTTGTGGAGCGCTGGCACAAGGAGACGTCCTCTTTCCACTTGCCGGTTGGGGAGATGACGATCACCTTGCATGACGTGCAGTGTCTTCTCCACCTGTCGATTAGTCCCGGATCCAGAGGGTCGAGGCCATTGAGTGGATGACGTTCTATTTGGGCATGGAGCACGAGGTTGCTCACTTTGAGTGCGTCACGACATCTGGGCCTCATGTCCGGTTCACCACACTGAGCTGCTATTTTGAGCACCACCTGGACGCGGCGGCCGATGCCGAGCAGGCGGGTGACGAGCTATTCACACACTATCACCGCGGCTGCGCTCTCCGGTGTTGGTACATGCATGTGGTAGGCGCTGCATGCTTTGTGGACAAGAGTGCAAGGTACGTCGACGTGACCTACCTCCGCTACTTCATGGACCTGGATACCGTTCACCAGTGGAACTGGGGGGCAGCTACTCTGGCATACCTCTACCAGAAGCTGAATGAGGCCTCCAACTGGAGGACGAGGCAGTTGGTCGGATCCTGCACACTACTTACGGTACGTTTTATTTTAATACATTATCGTATTTATTTATTTATATATGTTTCGTATTTATTTTTAATACATTATCGTGTTTGTGTTTCAGAGCTGGATCATCTCCTACTTCTCCCGCATCCACGGCTTCCGCTAAAATCCTGTGTACGTGAACGCCATGCCCAGGGCCGCCCGATACGTTCTCCAGAGGGGGAACGATGCGGTGGGACCATACCGTTTGTACTTGGACCACACGATACACGACGACGTCACCTAGAGGCCGTTCATCGACTACGCTCAGATTGTCCCCTTTGACGGCATTGCTCTATATTCAGGCTGGTTGGCATGCGGGACCGGCATCATGGTTCGCTATCTCCCTGAGCGGTGCATGCGTCAGTTCGGATTCGTGCAGCGGATACCCAGGTCACCCTTTGGGGCTGCTCCCGACACAGTGACCCGAGTGCAGCTCACTGCCATATGGGAGGACTGGCAGCATCATGTGGTACCGCAGGAGTACCGTCTCACTCGGGTCACACAGGACTGGCACAGTGAGGTGGGATATGTCACATGGTTCTATCGGGTGTCACATCCTCTGCTGAGACCCGACGTTCCCGGCGCTCCTAGGCCAGCACACGAGGAGATCCTGGAGAACCAGCAGGCCGAGGATGACCACGCCATTGATCTCATGCCGATCTGCCAGCGGATAGAGATGCTTGGGCGGGACGCGTTGGATCGAGGTATCGTTGATCAGGGCGGTCCAGAGGCAGTCGCCGTGATGGAGATGATCGTCACTGATGCGGGCCGTGCGGCGACATACAGGCGGCAGAGGAGGTCTCAGGGAGAGAGGGTTAGGCACACACAGTAGTGGTCGGGTTTATTTATTTTTTGTTTTCGGATTGTATCTTTCGCACAGTATTATTATTATTTTCGGCTTGTATATATTATTTGGATTTGATTTATCATATTAGTATTTTCAGTTTATCTGTTGCTTATTTTATTTGGCGTTTGCGTTTAATTAAAAATGCGAGACTATTAAGAAAAAACATTAAAAAAAAACACAGTTTCTGCATAATTCGGAAGTTCATTTCCGAAACTCCCCAAAATCTGAATAAATGTGTTTTCGGAAGTACATCTCCGAACACACCCCCCATGAGGTGTTTTCGGAAGTTCATCTCCGAAGACACCCCCCATGAGATGTTTTCGGAGATGCACTTCCGAATTATGGAAATTTTTTAAAAAAATCAATGCTTCGGAAGTTCATTTCCGAAACAGGGGTATTTTGGGTTTTTCGCTGGGGGTGACCCCATAGGGAGGTGGCTAAAGAAATTTTCTTAAAATTATTGTTAAAATTGTCGCTAATTCAGTCACGAAATAGTAAACTATAGCTAAAAATCATCGTTAATTCAATCATGAAATTATAAAAATCATCACTGCTAAATTGTAGGATGAACGAAAATTTAAAATTCTTAATTTTAAATAAACGATTTTTTAACAAATTTTTTAAAAAGAGACTAAAAATAAAAAATACCTGAAAAACTTTAAATATATTTAACGTAAGAAAGAATTATAGGAACCACATATAACAGGGTACAAAACACATGAAAAAGTTACCTTCTTTTTTTTAATATCACAAGAGACATTTTATAATAGATAAAATATTACCTTCTTTTTTTTTTTAATATTTGCACTACTTTTGTCACTTTCACTCTCACTCATACTAAAATAATCATTAATGTATGAAAAAAATTATAAAATATTTTGTCTTTTTTAATGATTAGAGAAACATAAATTTAAAAAGTTGAAAAAATATAAAATATAATAAAAAATAATATAATTTATATTGTAATAATTTTTTAAAAACAACTTATAAAAAAAGGGAGCAATTGTTATTGGAGATGCCCTAAACGTGTTATAAAGTCGAAATTCAAGAAATTTTGAATCTTCATTCAACTTTTAAAATTTGAAATAGGGGAATAAACCAAAGAAAAGTTGGTCACAAATTAATGCAATAACAGTGGAAAGAACATCGAGTTCCTATGATGTTCTCAGGGAAATACAGGGGCATTAATTGGATAGTTGCAGACAGTATCTTTGGGGGCAAGCAAGGTCCAAGTAGCATTAAATGAAGTTTCAAAATCCCCACTTGCCACACTGAACTCACATTAAACATAAACAAATATCTTGGATTTAGGGATCAATCTGGTAATGCAATTGATAATTTAAAAGTGAAGTATTGTGACTATGTAAAACTTCAATCGATCACACTATTGTTATAAACAAAACAAAACAAAACAAAAAAAACTTTAATTTTTCTATCACACATAAATGTTAACTATTCTTATATTATTCATAACATATATATTTCAATATGAAATCAAATATATTTTAATAAATTTAGTTAATTTTAGTAATTTTCCATTAAGTATTTTGAATTATTAATGAGTCAACCGTAAACTTGACTAAAACTTCTAATTAGTATGGTTTTTAGACTGTTGCTCTCGCGAAGACATAAATATGTCAATTAAGGAAAGATGATCTTACTTAATTTTGTTTTGAATGTTCTCTCTTTTTATTTTCCTTGAAAATATCTATCAAGGTGTACAAGAAGATTGTTGAAATTTAAATAAGGTTTCTCTTGTGTTGAATTAAAGGTATTCTAAGATCTCTCAAGTTAAATGGTCTGAGATTTGTAAGCCTAAACATAAAGATGGTTTGGGAGTTTGAGATTTTTGTTTGGTCAATTTGGCCATTTTGAATAAGTAGAGGTGACGACTAATCTCTAGTGCTTTTGGTCTCTGGCGCGATATTGTATTTTCCAGATATAACGTCTAGTTGGTTCCCTCCTTCATGCGAGGTTGGTCTGGTAACTTTCATTATGAGTCTACATGGTGGAAATGTGTGTCCCTTTCTTATTAGCACAACAATCGGGGGAGGGTCGAGCGAGGAACATTTTTTATTTTGTGGGACTTTTCTTTGAACAACATACCTTTGTGGGAGACACACTACTTGTCCACCTAAAACCTTAAGATTATAGGTGAGTGAGTTCTCCCACTTATAAATGCTCAAGTCACCACATTCCTATCTAATGTGAGACTATTTATCACACTTGATTCTCAATATTTTTGGTTCCAAGGATGAGGAATTTTTTGACTAGGTTGTGGCCAACCTTAGTAAGAAAGTGGGATATGAATTTCTTTCATTCTTTTGGAAGGATCCTTGGGGCAGGGCCTACTTCTTTAAAGTCAGATTTTCTAGGCTTTTAGTATCTTTGATCAACATGATTGATACGTTAGTGAAGTTGGGGTGTGTGACAATAAGAATCTAAGATTTGAAGTGGAAGAGAACTTTTTTTTTATTACCAACAGACAATGATTGTCAATCTCTAATTAGCTATTCAGGATATGACTTATCCTCATATGTTGATAGGTGGTGGTTGTGCCGGTCTAAGGATGACATTTTTTCTGTAGCCTCTACTTACTTAGCTATTTTCTAACGACATCTTCCCAATGATCTTCTACCAAATCCTGTGGATTTTGTTGTTCCTCACTTATGGGTCAGTCGACCTTATATGGAGAGGTTATGTTCTTCTGCCAACTTCTTCAAGATAAGTTTCCTATATAAGAGAACTTGCTTAAGCAAAGGATATTAGTGGATCTGGAGGGTGTTTCTTGCCCGTCGTGTATAGATTCGATCAAGTAAATTTCTCATCTCTTATGACTTGCAAGTTGTGAGCGTTCATATGATATAGGTTTTTAGGTGCTTATGGTGGTGCTTAGTTATTCTTATGGATATTTTATCTCTTTTTCAAGTGTTTAGTTTGTTGGAAGGTGCATTTAGAATTAAGGGTAATATCTCTATGATTTAACGTTCGATCGTGTGGTCCATATGAAAGTCTTGAAATGCTATAGTGTTTATAAGTTTCTCTACTAGCATGAAGGTGTGGAAGATAAAAACATTTTTCTAGCTTATAAATTAGAAATAATTTCTTGGTAGGTCCTTGTAAATAATTTATGAAATGAAATGAGGATAGAGAGTAGAAGAAGAATATAAGGTTTTCTAATCAGAATTTTGGGTGTAAAATGAAATGAAGATAAACCTCTTTTATATAGGAAAAATTTGACTCAAAATAAAAATAATCCAGGGCTTATTAATTTAGTCAATTAAGCATAGTTGGAAATCAATTAAAAAACCTTCGAATAAGATTGGTGCTAGACGAGATGAAGATCGAAGTAAAGAAACCTCTGGTGTTGTAGATCGACAACAAGTCAACCATTAATCTTACAAAGAATTTAGTTCTGTAAACCGATTCGAAAAAATCGAAAACCGTTAAAAGTCGAAATTTATTGGATGTGTTTGGATGTCATTTTGTGAAAACCACTCGGTTCAGATCGAATTTCATATTGCTTTTTCAAAACCAATTCAAACTGAACCGAACCACATATATATATATTTTTTTATTTTTTATTTTTTTATTAGTATGATATGTTACATTAGTTTATTATTCGATGATAATTATTTTTTTAATACTATTTATCATTTTAATTTAATTTATTTATTTGTATTATTTGGACTATAATTGTTCATTCTCATTTTGTAATATTAACTTTTAACATATTATATATTATATGTTATATCAAACTTATGATTTATTACTATTTTTATAATATTAATAAAAATATAATTGGTAATTTAAAAATCTAAAAAACCGATTTAAATTAAATCGCATTAAATCGAATTGGATTGATTCGATTTTTTTTTAACTTATCATTCAAAATTGAACTGAACCACAAGTTAATTCATTTTTGGAATGAATGAATTGTTGCCTCAAAACTGATCTAAACTGAACCGTAAACATTCCTAATAATGATGTACGTCTATAATAAAGGGCTTTAATTACTTCAATATGTGGTTGTTACAATAGGCCTGTTTAAAAGTTAAAGAAAGGATCCACCAAAAAAAATTAAACAATTGAGCAGAAAACATGCAGAGACTTTGGACGTGTGCACAAATGTCATGTCTTCTGAGTTTTCTCTCACTAATTTAATTTAATTTAATGCAATGTAATTATGATGTTTCTATACCTCCAACAATCTCATATCCGAGTAGCTAGTAGAGACTATAAACAGACGGCGAGGCAGTCCATTTTCTATTTTCAAATTTAAAATCTACTCCTATAATACAAATATTATAATCGTGTTTCGTATTAATAATGTTATTAATCATTTTTAATGGAAAATTAATATACTAACAAGTTCAATAAATCTACCGATAAAAAATATCTGGTACTCCAGTTAATAACTTAGAACTGATACTAGGAGTAGTTTATAATTAATTACTGTGTGTAAGTTTATAAGTTGATGGCTTTTAACTAAAATTATTGATAATTTAATAGTTATACTGACAAATACTAAATAAAATAAAAGTATATTTTTAATTAAAAAAATTAATGATTTTATTATTTTATTTTATAATATTATTAAATTAATTTTTATTTAATAACAATATAAATAAATAAAACATACAACACATTTTTAATATATATATATAATTAAAATCATCATTAAAATATATTTTATAATTAAATTTAGTAAAATAATATATTATATTTTGAATTCAGATATATATTTTTTATTTTAAAATGAGTGTCTTTTAAAGTTTTTGTACATAGATTAAAAAAAATACAATAATATTATTTTAAACTATTACATTTTTACTAAATTAACCCTATTAATATATTGAAAACAATGTAAAGGTTAACAATTAAATGACACGATTAGAAAAATAACAATCATTTTTACATTGAAAAATGAGAATAACATTCATTTCAAAACAAATTTTTCTCCTAAAACGACACTCATTATAAAACAAACTTTTTCTCATAAAATGATACTCATTTTAAAACGGAGGAAGTATTAATTTAAGTCTGATATGCAAAAGCTTGCAAGGAATCGGGACAAGATGAAACAGTATCATCGAAGATACAGATCTAAAATCTTGATTGTCCCTCAAAAATATGAGGGCGGACGAACGTGTAGATGCGTTATGTTTTAAGTTTAAAAATATAAAAAAAAAGGACGGAGCGAGATTACTGCTTTACTCTTATGGATTTCATACTAGGGGTGGTAAACGGGCATCTCAGTGCCGTTTAAGCCCGCCCTACAAAAAAACGAGGCGGGACAGACATTGTTTAGACTGCAGACCTAAAACCTTAACCCTCTCTACAAAAAAGTGAGGGTGAGACGGACTAATCTCACAAATACTACACCATTTAAATTTAAAAATATAAAATTATATGTTAATTTCAATATCCGTAAAAAAACTCGCATAAAAAACCAAATGAAACGAACTGACACATTAAAAAATGAGAACCTAAAATCTTATTCCACTTCACACTAAAATAAAAAAAAAACGGGTTGTTTTGCCACCATTATCTAATAAAATTACAAAATACCAAAAAAAAAAAATTTTGTTTTGCCACCTTATCTAATAAACTTACAATACTATTACAAATTTCTTTCAAAAGTAATATGATATAAATTAAATAAATTCAAGTGTCAAGTTCGACGACACATACTATTAGGCACAGAAAAAGATAACATTTATGTTTCAATATTGTTACTATAGTATGAGAAATGGGCGTATCTCATCTAGTACTACCACCAGTACATCCTAGCCTAGCCCACTTTCTCTGCACAATATCTCATTCACTCTCTCCATAAAGTCATTTCATTTCTTTCCACTCATAAATTCAATTTATTAAAATCACATTTCTTTTTTATTTAAACTTTCAATGTCTGAAACCACATTAAATGCAACTAATTTAAAACCTTATTTTAAAAACAAAACTTTTATAACAATAATAACAACACTGTTCGGTTTTTTCCTTCTTCGCCATGTCTCTTTCACACACACACTCTCATTTCACCACAACAGAACCATATTTGTATTCTACTTCACTCTCTCACTCTCTAAATCTTTCTTCCTCCTCTCTTATCTTCATTTTCATACTTTTCATTTTTTCTTTTTCTAACCGTTCAATGCAACTGCAAAAGTAAGCAACAAACTCTTCAACTTGATTTTGATTTTTTTTTTATTGTTATTCAGTTAGGTTTTTTGATGTTGATGCATTATTTTTGGTTGTGGTTTTTGTTTTATGTTTTTATTTTTTTGCTGAATGTGTTCAATGTTGTGCAATGTTTGGTATAATAATAGAGAAAAAGAAAGGTTTGGAATTGGATCTTTTTCTTTGCCGTCCTTGTTCTTCTTGTTTTCTAGTGGTTCATGATGTTATTAGTCTTCATTCATTCTTCCATAGTTATGAAATGATGTTGATTTAGTTGACCTATGTGTGTGTCTTACATTGTTAATTTATTCAACTTTGCATTATTGTTCTTTGATTGAACTTGAATGTGTGATTGTGCAGGATATAAAGGACTGACATAGGATCACTTCAAATGTCAACAATGTTTGCTATTTTTGTTATAACATTCTTTTTTCTGTTTTAGGTTAGTTTTAGGAAACTAGTTAGAGCGAAAAGAGCCTTTGATGGTTATGGTTATTGAGTGATATTTGTTTGAGGAAGGAAGTTTTTAGGATTATTAGCTTAGTTGCGGCGACGATGAATCGAGAACAGAAGCGAGGGAAGGTTGAAAAAGGTTGTGATGGTGCTGAGAAGGTTATTGTTGCTGTTAAGGCGTCGAAGGAAATTCCGAAGACTGCTCTTGTTTGGTCTTTAACTCATGTTGTTCAGCCTGGTGATTGCATTACATTGCTTGTGGTTGTGCCTTCGCAGAGCTCAGGTCATTTTTCTTTTGCATCCTTTTGTTTTGTTAATTTTTGTGTATGTCTACGTTCCTCTTCGCGTAACAAACGATGTTACTGCACCTGTATAGGCCGGAAATTATGGGGCTTCCCACGGTTTGCTGGTGACTGTGCTAATGGACATAAGAAGTCTGCAATGGCAGGAGCTAGTTCGGAGAACAAGAATGATATCACTGACTCTTGCTCTCAAATGATTCTTCAGCTTCATGATGTCTATGATCCAAATAAAGTTAGTAGCCTTTATGTAGAATTTTTTTTATTGCGTGTTCTTTTGTATTTGTATCGATATACTAATCATTGTTCAATAGATAAATGTCAGGATTAAAATTGTTTCTGGATCACCTTGTGGAGCGGTGGCTGCGGAAGCTAAGAAAGTTCAAGCCAAATGGGTTGTATTAGACAAGTAATATCCTATACTGTATTAGAATTCAGAAACAAAATTGACGAATTATCAATTTATGGTATACTATTTTAATAACCTGAGATTATAATTGAGTTTGTGTTTTTGTGTTTTGGTATTGCTTTCTTTATAGACATCTCAAGCATGAAGAGAAACAATGCATGGAAGAGCTGCAATGTAACATTGCGGTTATGAAGGGTTCTCAACCTAAGACACTTCGCTTGAATTTGGTTGGATCACAAAAGAAGGATCATGAAGAAACATGTCAACTACCTTCTGAGCAGCACGAGATTCCTGGAAAACAATCCAACAAGAAGAATGGTTCTTTGAAGTCCACATTAGGGGTTCTCACGCCAACTAGCAGCCCTGAGTTAGAGACATCGTTTACTGCAACCGAAGCTGGCACTTCATCGGTTTCAAGCTCTGATCATGGAACTTCGCCATTTTGTGTGTCTGAGATCATTGCCAAGTCAAAGAAAGAGGAGACTATCGAAGAAAGTCAAGAAATTGATGGTAGTATTTCTGACACAGACAGTGAAAGTTTATGCACGTCTTCTTCCGCAAGCTTGAGATTTCAACCGTGGATGTCAGATTTATTTTTGCGTAAACAGTCATCTCAACGTGAGGAGAAAAGGTCAGAAAGTTCGCGAAATATGCTTCAAACTTCCACAACAAGAGCTTTGCTAGAGAAGTTCTCGAGGCTTGACAGAGAAGCGGAAATTGAAATCTCAACCTCTATGACATACTTGGAATTCAGTGGAAGTGTTAGAGAAGCAGTAGCGTTGTCTAGAAATGCCGCACCTGGGCCCCCTCCATTATGTTCAATATGTCAACACAAGGCTCCTGTTTTTGGAAAACCTCCAAGATGGTTCAGCTATGCTGATTTGGAGCAGGCCACTGATGGATTTTCACCGACTAATTTCTTGGCAGAAGGAGGGTTTGGATCTGTTCACAGGGGAGTTCTACCCGAGGGGCAGGTCATTGCTGTCAAACAACATAAACTAGCTAGCTCTCAGGGTGATCTTGAATTCTGCTCAGAGGTAGAAGTCCTGAGTTGTGCACAGCATCGGAATGTTGTTATGTTGATTGGATTCTGTATAGAGGATAAGAGAAGACTTCTGGTTTATGAATATATATGCAATGGATCATTGGATACTCATTTATATGGTAATCTATTTATGCTCCAGCCCAAATGATGTCATGATACTATCTTGATTTTTATTTGTAAATTGACATATTACTTGAAAACCTTTCAGGTAGACAGCAGAAACCGTTAGAATGGTCTGCGCGGCAGAAGATTGCTGTTGGAGCTGCTCGAGGGTTGCGATATCTTCATGAAGAGTGCAGAGTGGGATGCATCGTCCACCGTGACATGCGGCCTAACAACATTCTTATCACTCACGATTTTGAACCGCTGGTACTGTTGTGTTTGGCCGCTTTGTGCTATTCAGTTCTGTAGTATACAGTTAAGAGCATAATTATTTAATCTATTTGTAAGAATGTTCGATTCATTAATTGATTGCGATAAATTCTACTAGGTTGGTGATTTTGGACTGGCAAGGTGGCAGCCTGATGGAGACACTGGAGTAGAAACTCGAGTTATTGGGACATTTGGGTTTGTGCTGTTTTACTCCTAGTTAGTTCCTTCGCTTAGTTATCGCAGGCAGTAATATCGATGAAGTTAACCAACGTCGCTGCTTTGTAGGTATCTGGCTCCCGAATATGCTCAAAGTGGACAAATAACTGAAAAGGCCGATGTTTATTCATTTGGCGTGGTATTAGTGGAGCTTGTGACAGGACGCAAAGCTGTCGATATCAACCGGCCCAAAGGACAGCAGTGTCTTACGGAGTGGGTAAGTTAAATGACACTTTTACCTAATCTATTATGTGTCTTAAATATTGTTAATGCGAAATATAATCTGAGGGATTTGGATAATAAACAGGCGCGACCACTGTTAGAAGAGTATGCCATTGAAGAACTGATTGATCCAAGGTTGGGAAGTCACTATTCCGAACACGAGGTCTCTTGCATGCTACATGCAGCATCCTTATGCATAAGGCGAGATCCTTATTCTAGACCACGCATGTCACAGGTAAGAAAACAGATAAACTTTAACCATACCTTTATTATTTGACACATGAGAAAACACTGGCTTTATAGTACTATATTGTGGCATACAGTATCACTATTGTTTTGACATGCTGGTGCACAATTTTATGTTTTCCCCCGAGCTTGATGTTATACTTGTGCTTATCTGATCGCAGGTTTTGCGAATACTAGAGGGCGACACGGTCATGGAATCACCACGCCAATACGGTGGTTCCCCTTCCCTATGAAAAGCTCACTCTGAAGAACTAAACTAAAGAACTGTTTGTTGCAAAAGTTGTTCACCATGAAAACTGCATTCTTGTCCAACTTTTGATTTATATAGTTTCATTTCTATAATTTTGCCTATTTTGTATAGTAGAGGGAGCGCCTAGGATTAACAAGGTAGTAATAATAAATATATAGAATAGGAGTGAACACCTTGAAATTGTTTAAGAAATTTTGTAAACATGTGCTTGTATGAATGACCTTCAACAGATTCCGAAAGCATAGTATATATAGCTCTTCTATGCTCTTCTATGCACTTGCGTTGATTCATTATTTGGTTTTTATTGTGCACAACTTGTTCTCTTTATATTAAACATAATACTAGTGTCCAAACAGTGACACAGACATTTTTTTTCAGATTTTTTTTTCCAGAGGTATCGGTGCTATATAATTTATAATTGATAGTGTTAGTAGCAAACAAACTAAGACAGTTTGACTTATCTTTAATCATTAATGATGAGTTGTAGTTTTTGAAACAAAATAAAAACATGATCTTTGTTGTCTGATGATGACAATTGACAAAAGACTAAGAAGCTGAACGTGATCAAGTGACATGTCAAGTGTTTGTTTCTATGTTATGTTTGGCATTAAATATCTCATAACAAAAAACAAGGTATCAGACACTTTATCCTTAGGGACACTTTATCCTTAGGGGCAACCAACTTCTATGGTCATTGTCCTTATATCTTTGTAATAAAGAAACGTCAACATAGGGTCTAAATCTTGCAGAATCCTGAGGTATCCGTTCCCTAAGTAAAAGGAAGCAGTAGTGTAGTGTGGTGAGTTTCTTGTTGATTTAAAGTTGAAAATTATTAGTAATTTGCTATCAATAACTTATCGACAATTTTTTTTATAAGAAAGTGCTAACAAATGGAAATTTTATCTCCTAATAATCCATTTTCCATATAAAAAAACTCTAATCACCTCATTTTCCACTTAGTTCAAAAAGTTCAATTATGTAACTTTTTTTATTTAGTTTAATTTTATTTAGTTTTACATTTATGTAATTTATTTTTCCGCATTTATTTTTGTTATTTTATTTTTTAAAGGTGTTGATAGTCATTCTCACAACACCAAATTTGTAGGATATTTCGTTTTTCTAATTAGTTAAAATATTTGAATTATGATATTTTATTTTGTCTTAATTTTTTCTCTTTTTATATACATTTATAAAAATAAGTGGATTATGAAATAAATCAAGCGATGACATGCAAAAGATTTATGGAAGTTCAAAAAGAATAAGAAAAAGATAACAACTAAAGATGAAATTTGATCTTACCAGTGATCCGAGAGTATGTGAGAGTATGTGACGGGTAACAGTCGTAGGCTTGAATGATAACGGAGGAGGGGGTGTACCTGTAAGAAAAAGATAACAACTAAAGATGAAATTTTATCTTACCAATGATTAGAGAGTATGTGACGGGCAACACGTCGTAGGCTTGAATGATAACGGAGGATGGGGTGTACCTGTAGATACTCTGATGTTTAAGTTAGTTCGGGTAACTGATGTTTAAGTTAGTTCGGGTAAAGAGGTAGTGAAAAGGGTTTAAGAATAGAATACCTGACCCTCCTATAGAGGAGAGTATTTATAATGAGCCCCCAACGCTGGGCAAATGGTCTCTGTTATGGGCTGAGTGTCCAGTCCATAATGGATGACTGCCAGAATTCCTACGTGGAAGTAGGGATGAGCAGCACATGCTCATCGTCTTGAGTCAACTGTCCCGCAATTTTCGGATCATGGATGAACTTGCCTGTTACAAAGGGCAAGACAGTTTCTCTAGTCGCGGAAAACATGGGGATGAAGTTGGTGACGTGTCTTCGGGTGAAGAGCACGTGAGGAACGTGTTCTCTACAGACCCTAACGAATTAGGCCATAATCTTGGGTCTTGGGTCGTCCTTGACGTGGACGTAGATTGAACAGTACTTGGCGGTGGGTCAACCACATGCTAAATCTAAAACAAAATTCTATCTCAAAATTATTTAAGGTTTAGATACCTAAACAAGTAAGATTATAATTATTGTTTACTAATTTTTGTCTGATTCTTAGTGTATTCACGGTATTGTAAAAATTTCTAAAACTTGATTATTTTATAGTTGATTATCTTATTATATTCATACAAAATTGTATTTTTCTTAAAGCATAATTACTCTATTGTTTAATGATAAATTTATCCTTTGCTAATATCCCTTTGATCCTTATAACTTTTTTTAAACCATATATAAATTACATGTTTCTAACAACATATTTTTGTAATTATTAAATTTTATTTAAATCAGGTAGTTATAGGATCGAAAAAAAAAATGTGTGGAAGGGTTTTAAATTTGGAATGATATCCTTAAGAGCATATATAATAAATAAAAAATATGAAAAGTAAATAAATGAAATGAAAAAACGGGTACCTAAAACAAAATAAAATGAGAAGAGAATTAAAATAAATTACATATGTGGTTAACAAATAAAGAAAAAGTCTTGAAATGTTAAAAAAATTCAATAAAGAGTTGAAGTTGAAAAAGACAATAATCCACGTAGTTGAATGAAGGAAGATGGTGCCTAACTCAAATAATTTTGCCCATTTATCCTAAATTTATCATATCCTAATCAAAGTTATGCTACAACCCCAAAATCTTAGAAAATTGTGAGTGTAATAATGAAAAACAGCGGTCATGTGATACGACCATAATACTTATAGTTTTTAGTTACAATATATTTAAATAAAAGCTTGAGGAATTAAAGTCAAAGGTGACAAAGGTCATTAAAGTTGAGGAAAAATATAAATTGTTAGAATACCTCGCATAATTGTTATGGCCACAATCACTTTGCTTCTTCTATTTTCTTCTTGATTCTTTAAAGGATAACCTCGTTGGCGGATTCGACCAGGTCATTAGCTTGTGGGTGTTTGATAGAGACAAACATGGTTTGAGTGTCTATATGTTGTCATAATTCTCGTAATTTTGAGTTAGTAAATTTGGGCTCCATTATCTGAGACAATGCATTTTGGGCTCCATTATATGAGAACTCGTTTTATATTCCAATTGAACATTTACACGTTGAGGACCTTGAGGTCATCCTCATAAGGTAGGATCCCGACAATGTCTCTATCCAAGAAAGTGGCATCGAGGACGAATTAATGACATGCATTACTAACAAACATATCTTTTGTGCAAGGAACTTGACTCGCCCCTTCCAACGAATCTTATGGCTATGGTGTTAAGGGCGTGATAATTAGATCATCCTTGGATTATTTCTTCAGGTTCTTTATCTCGCCCAGGCTGGAGGCTCTTTAGCCTATCGTGCCTAAAAGGCTGAATTCTCGCTCTGCAACTGAATGTCGCTCCCTGGACATATCTCTTGAGATGTCCTTCTTGAATAAGGAACTTTATTTAATTATTTACCTAGTGGCAATCATCTATGTGGTGACTCTAGTGTGGAAGACTTCTAGCCACATTTTTTATCGCTTGGTATTTAAGGGAGTGTAATTTTCCACAAGTGTTCTAGAAGGTTGAACGCCCCTTGTTAGATTGGTTAGAATAGTTGTTATTGTGTTGACTTGAGGAGTCTGATTCGTCGTTTTCTCGTTCCTTTGCGTATCTAACTCTTTTCTCCATGTTGCTTTCATCACCTTTGCCATAAATTTCCGCTCTCGCCATTATCTCCTCCATAGAGTCATTATATTTTTGGGCAAGATACTTGTTGAAATGTATGACTTTCAGCTCATTTTAGAAGGGTTTTACAAACATTTTTTCGTTGGGGTTTACTACCTAGATTGCTGCTTCATTAAAACGTCATAAGTACTCACACAACGACTTAGAGTGCCCTTGACGTACACTAAAAGGACTCATTGTGGTCACCATGCGGTGCATACTAGCCAAAATCTGGCGGATCCATTTTTTGGATAAATCTTGATAATTGGTTATAAAGAATTGTAAATATTTATATACGAACGCAAGGCCATTCCTTGTAATCTTTCGGAGATAAATTGAATTGAATGTCACTAGAGGGAGGGATTGAAATTCTCTAGAACTAGGGCGTCCCAAATCTCAGTAGAAAGGGGTTAGGAGTCCAAAACCTTTGTGCCTTGTTGTGGATCATTATCTTGTCGTTGTTGTTGTTGGATGTTCTAGAGGATTATTTCTAGAGTTTGGTTCTAGCGACATAGTTAATTCATATTAGCCTGCATCTCCGGTATGACCTCTTTGTCGCTAGTACTAGACGAAACTCACGTGACCACCATTATGAAACAACATCTAGGTTAACATAACTCTTAAAGGGATGAAACCTACAAATGTTTATCAACCCCACAATGATCACCAGTTGTATTTGTTGTGACTACAATAGTAGTGACCTCCCTGCGATCTTTCGAACAAGGGGTGTTTAGGTTAGTGATTTGTGAAAAATGATGATCTAACCTAGCCTTTGAGGGAGGTATATACAAACCTATATGACCTAATGGAATATGCAAAATCTTGAGGTTATTTCCTCGGCCTAGACTCACACAATCTCGCTCCATTAGGGAATGTGGTGAGTGACTCAACTCCTAGGATATCTAAAGGCGTGGCGAGGTCGCCCATATGCCAAACACATGTTTCGTATTTATTTAAACTCTATGTGCATTTCATGTAGTCATAAGTGAATGAGTTAAGGTTGTTGATCCTTAGAAGGATTGAACCACAATATTCAAAGGACTTTTGTGTGTCTCAATCTCATATATTATTGATTGAATTTTATACTTGCAATAGAAGATAGGTTTGAACACTATATTACTGGTGTATTGGAATAAGCTATCGAAAAATTCAATGGTATTAAACATATGCGTAATAGTTGAACAAATCGGGTAATCGAGAGTTAATCCAAACTCAATACATATCCATATTTGAACAAATTGGGTAACACCAAAGTCGACCCGAACCCAAAACTATCATATTAATACGGGTCTTCGAGTTGGACTAGATAATGCACGCCCCAAAATTCGATAATAATAAATTAATTTGATTTGGGTTTAACTTAAAATTAGTGGGCTATATACTATTTTTACATAAGTTTTGAATCTATGCAACATTGGGTTTTTACCTCAAAAAGAAGGGTATGCACTGCGCTTTCTTCTTCCACCATTGCTCCAGCTGTTAGGGTTTGCAAATTCAGTGTCTGTGACTGTAATGGACACCGAAGAAGACCCTCCTCAAAATCAGACCAAAAGGTCAAATTCCTTACTCCTCCATTGTTTCTTTTACGTTTTTTACATTTCATTTTCCACATTGATCATTCTTCATGCTTTATCACTATTCAGTTGAAATCTAGTCAAACAAAATAATTAGGGTTTTATTGTATTCAATTCCTTGATATGTAAGAATATTCCAGTTGTTTTTCAATTTGTATTGAAAATAACCAGTATCTTATATATAATAATCATTTCTCAAACTTGCTTTAATATCTGATCCCTTTTCTGCATGTTGTAAATTTCATTAAAATATAAATAAGTAATAGAATCAATAGAATCTCTTGGAGGAATACTTGTGGTCCTCTCTGACTCGAGAGATTAGTCTCAGTCTCTGCAGTTTCGCACAAAGGATACCCTGTTTATACACGCAAAAAAAACATAGAATCTTCCATGATCTTCATAGTTGAATTGAAAATTTATTTCTTTGTATATGATTATTTAAACATAGCTAAATTCTTGCTGCATAATACAGACAGAAATGCTCAGCATGCTATAAACAATATAAAAAGAAAGAACATCTTATTGAGCACATGAAAACCTCTTACCACTCTATCCATCAGCCGGAGTGTGCGATCTGTAGAAAGCACTGCAAATCTTTTGAATCTCTGAGGGAGCATCTTATGGGTTAGTTATGAGTTTGTTGTATATTCGATCCGATCTAAGTATAATGGCTTGTAATGTGTAACTGATTTTTCATTTTTTTGTGCCCTTTTGTTTTAACTGTTTTAGGACCTTTGGCTAGAGGACTTTGTTCAGCGATATTCTCGAAAGGGGGTTGTAAACTTTGTTTGACACTAACTGATAGTCCTGCTTCTCTCAGTGAGCATCTAGAAACCTGTCAACTATCTGCTCCTGTTCCTCTTGTAAGTTGGTTATTAGCAATCGGAAATGTTCATAATGAAATAAGATATTTGATTTGATGTGTTCTATTCAAACAAAATAAGTGAAAAAGTTCTGCTTATGATTGATGTTTCATGTGTCTTTTGTTTTGTTATTGTTAGGAAGTTCACTTTGTGTGTCGAACTGTTGCAGGGCACAAGTGAATTGCCCTATACAGACTCCAATATCGATTTTTTGGATTCTTATGATGAAAACGATGCTGACCGGCGTCCTAAAGCAGTTGCGTTGGACTGTGAAATGGTTGGGGGTGGAAGTGATGGATCACTGGAAGTTTGTGCTAGAGTATGCTTGGTTGACGAAGATGAGAACTTAATCTTGCACACATATGTAAAGCCTCGACTCCCTGTTACTAATTATAGGTACTTCATCCTTTTAAGCATGATTGTTTTTCTTTATTGTCAAAACGGAAAGCTGGATGAAGACTAATGAGTGTTAGGGTTGGCTTTGTTTGACAATTTTCAGGTATGATATAACTGGGCTGACCGAAGAGCATCTTCGAGATGGTGTGCCACTTAAAGAAGTTCGGGAAAAGATATTGCAAATTTTATACAATGGAGAGTCCATTGGAAAAGTTAGATTGGATGGTGGAAAGGCCAGGCTTCTTGTAGGGCATTCGTTGGCATATGATTTAGATTGCTTGGAAATGAGTTATCCTGATCACTTGTTGAGGTAGGTGTTTCTTTACAATCAATTATTTCAGTTATTTTCCTGTTCAGCTCTTTAAGTGCTAGTCGTCTTTTATTCGATGAACAAATAAAACAAAACAATTATCGAAAAGTGCTGAGTTCCTCACGTTCTTTTCTCATTTCTGTTGCCTACTATACAAGATCATATAAGGTGCATTGTAGCAGAGCTCACTTGAACTGTATAGTTGTTACAGCTATCAGTTTTTTATCAGCATAAATAAGTTTTCAGATTTTACTGATCCGTTCTATTCGGTTCCTTGGATATTCCTTAATCTGACTACTGTTGTAATCATTTTTATCTTTTAGGATTTCTGAGCAAATATTTATATTTATTTAAACTAAAATGTTGCCTATGCATATATTTTGTGTTGCAGAGACACTGCAAAGTACTGTCCATTGATGAAGACAAATGGTTCTAGCCATTCGCTCAAGTATCTTACCAGAACATATCTAGGGCAAGTTGCATTTTTCCCTCAAGTTTCTCCAAGTCTTGAATTGCTTCATTAAATCTCGAGTTTTCCTTTCTCTATTATATAATCACACCACTTATCGACATATTGACCTTATTTGATTGTCCTGCATAGATTGCTGCAGTTAAATTTCTTAGTATCATCTGCAATGTTTTAATCTGTCTCGATTATAATTGTGGTTTTGCTTTACAGTTATGATATCCAAACCGGCACACACGACCCATATGAAGATTGTATTTCTGTGATGAGGTTGTACAAGAGAATGCGAGGTCAAAGCCATGAGGAGAGAAGCTACCGAAAGTTGATGGGAAAGTTGACTCAAAGTGACAACATTGTTGAAATGTGTGATATGTGGAGGTCCAAGGAACTGGACAACCTCACTCCAGATGAACTTTATGCCATCTCAGAATCAGACTATAAGTGTTGGTGTTTGGATCTGAAGCCAAAATTAGCAAATGCTTAGGTTATTTTGATCATTGCATCACTCCATAATACCAATCAATCAGTGTACATTTCTTAGCATCTGTTTGGATTATCTTCTTTTTGTGTCAGTGACATGCGTTTAGGGTTAAGCTACACTTGGTAGCAGAAACTTATCACATACTCAGAAATCGAAATGTTGCTGAGATACCAAATATACAGTTCAGGAACTATCTAGTTTTGTGGATATAATTCTATGCACTTAAAAATATAATAGATAGTTAAATTGTCACTAGATTAGAAGCAAAATAAATAATGTTTTGCATTATTCAAGTTAAGCATTCATCATACGGCCCTTTTATTTTATTTTATTTATCCGTTGAACTTATAGTTGGTTCTTGTGATGAATATCTGTTGTATGGACTCATTATTTAAGAGTGGCGGAACGGGTCCGGTTCACCGACATATTTGTTTTGCTTGTGAGCTAAGGTTTTAAGTTTATTTTTTAATATGTTTGTTCTGCCTTATCTCGTATTTTTTTTCTGGATTTTTACGGTGCGATCAATATCCAAGAGTTTTTGCAATTTTAAGTCGAGTTTATGCAATTTTTAAGTCTCACTCATTTTTTGTGAGACCCTATTTTTGCGGGACAGCCAAAACTTTTAAGCTTGCACCTTCCATTATATTTCAACATACACGATTCGCCCTTGTTTTATACAAATCAAGTTTAAACAGGACAAACATAGTTGTTAGTATGCCTAATGTTTTTACTATGATTTATCGAAAATAATACTTCAAGATCTCATTTAATTTAATGTGTTTAAATTAATTAATTTAAATTATGATTGAATCGTAAGTAATACTTTAAGATCTCATTTAATTTAATATTTGTTTAAATCATCTAATACTATTATACTTGAAAATTCAGTTTTTAAATACATTCCTAGTGTTCAGGATAACATATAAAACAAATATATTAGTTATTTAATATATATAAAAAATAATTTTTTCTTATAAATAGGATTATAGGAGTAACACAAACTTCTGAATTATTATTTGAAAAAATTTATAAGTTTCTAATAAATTATTCTCAATTTATGAACATAAATTTACTAGAATAGTTTGCGAAAACAACAATAATTTATCAACATAAATCCTACAGTTTTTACATTTTAGATACTTGAACTATGCTTATAACTAAATATTTTATGTAAATAATAATTAAAAGAATTTAAGTATTACTTGTATAATACATAGATGAAAAAAAGTTAGAGGAAAATAAACATTTCTGATTTTTTTTACGTGGTTAACAAACAACAAAAAAGTTCACCAATACACAATTCAACGATCTAGCACTTATTCTTCTTCACAATTTCACAAACCCCAAACCCCAAAAAAGAAAGAAAATCGTAAACCTAAAATCATCAACAAATTTCACAAAAACAACAAAATCAACGCACATCACCAAGAAAATGAATCGAATCACGAAACCGGAGCACCAGGAGAAGAAAACAAACGTCCTTCTTCTTGATCAAGAAACAGATCATGCGTATTTCTGAAAGCAGCATGAACCAAAACCACCACAACACCGACTGAAACCGCGATGATGATGTTAAGGATCGCGCCGGTGAAGAGAAGCAAAACGACGGTGAGGATCAACATCAGAACAAGAATGATTCGATCACTGACGAGTCTTCCGAAGAGAACAATCGGTTCGTCACGGAGGAAGTAGAGGAAGAGCCATGCCGCCATGAGAGCGACCCAGACGAGAAGCGAGATTGGATGCCATAGGAGACTGAGGAAGAGAATAACGAGAATCAGTATAGCGTAGTTCATCTGGAAGAAGCCGATGTTTGATTTCACGCGCGAGACGGCGTCGGGGAAACCGGAAGGGAGGTTGAATGATCGGAAATTGAACATGAGTCTCCATGGACGGCGAGTTCCGAGACCGGCTTTGATGCGTTCTTTGGCGCGTGTGATGTACTCGAGGTTCGCTGGTGGTGATGATGAGGTTGGGATTGTGCCGTAAGTGGTCATCGTTGTGAAGTGCGAGTGTGTGTGTTGGGGTTTGGTGTGAAGAAGACGATTTTCTGAAGGGACTGTTTGTATTGAATTGAATGATTAGAATTAGTTCTATTATAAGACGGCATTTTTGGGGATTTATTTATTGTATTATTTGTTTTACTATATGGTGTAATGTGAATATAATACATGGATATTGGAAAATTAGCATTGTTTTTCACACTTTAATTAACTTAATAGAAAATTAGTGTACAAGATAATTTTTTTTAATAAGGTAAAAACTTAAATCTCAACCACCCATAAGTGGAAAATTCAATCAAGTCCATGTATGTATCTTTTCTATTAACCTAGACACCAAAATATCTAATGATCTAATTTTGGATCATCTCACTTGTGGATGGATTAAGAAATTCATTTGCATATACTTTTGAAGGCTTAAATATATTAACGAGAGATATTTCTAACAAAATCATCTCATATTTAAAGGCTATAAACTCATACATTAAACATTCTATTCCATAAAGGACACCTACTATTCTATTGGTGACATGTGCTCACCTAATCCATAAAATTGAGAGAAATACCAATAATCTATAAACTACAAATCACTTATAAAAAACTTATAATAATAATAATAATAATAATAATAATAATAATAATAATAATAATAATAATAATAATATAAACTATTAAAGTTCTAAGACATAAATTATAAAATTAAATAATAGTTTTACTCAAACAAATTAATTTGTAGCAGATAAATATACAATTGATGATGATTTTTTAATATTTAATAAAATTAATAAAATTAATACTTGAACATCTTATAAATATAAAATAATATAGTTAATATTTTGTTCAATTATAATAACAAAAAAAATTGAGAAAAATATAAACAAGAGGCTGGTCCAATCAATTTAGATGTCCTGTTTTAATTTAAAAATGAATCTAATTTTTTAAAAAATATATAATTTTAATAATTAAAAATAGCATTAAAAAATATAATTGTATATTAACCAGGACCGCCTTTAAGGGCGTGCAAAGCAGATTACCGTACAAGACCTCCAAATTTTCACATTTAACATGTGATTAAATAGGGCCTTATAAAATGTTTATATTAGTTTAACTATGGTAAGATAAAGTCTCTATTTTTTTTTTATGATTAAGCGATTATTCTACACTGGACCTTCGAAAAAATTGAGACGGCCTTGATATTAACCAAACGAAACATCAAAAGATAAAAATATTATTTAAATTATAAATTATTTTAAATAAATTTTATAAATTTAATCTTTAATATTTTTTTCCTAATTATATAAAAAAATTAAACCCTCTAAAATTTGAGGTTCGATAATATAACACACTCTACCCTGTGCAGGATCGGGTCTCATTAACAGTAAATTATAAATTACGAGGACTAATTTATAAAGAAACTTAAAAATCAAGAAAATATATTACAAACTCAAGGAAAAATAACACTTAATGCATAATTTAAATATATAAATTTGTAAATTCTAAACTCAAAATATAGTTTTATATACATAATACAATATCGAAAATATATCCTTACTACAAAGAATTACGAAATAGAACTACATTAGTATAATAAAGAGTTTTATAAAGGGAATAAAAGAGTGTTTAATAGAAGAGGGAACAAGACTTGTCATGGGAAAATGATGGACCAAAAATAAGTGTGGAAAATAAATAGAAAGATAAAAAGAAAAATTATTAATGTCGACATGTAAGTGTCTCAACCTTTTTGAAGTTGTAAAGTTGTTATAATAATTCAGTTGCCAAACCACGTGTCCCCATTTTTTTGTTGTAAAGTGATTGGTGTTGGTTTCATTCATTTTATTTTGTTAAAGTAATTGGATGATTTTTAAGATGTGAAAAATCTTATATATTAATAGGGTTGGTCTAACCTATGTTGAGGTCTAGAATCAAATATGTCACCTTCATGTCATGAAAAATGAAAAATCAAGTTAGATATTAGGACAAAAACATCAAGTTAAATATGGGTTTATAGGCATATTTATAATATTAGAAATATTATTGTAACACCTTTTTAATATTTAAAATTGTAGGTTTATGCGATTTTATATATAATAATATGTTTCGTTTATTATAATTTTTTTTTCTTTTTTACCAAATCAATGATTAGGACTGTTCCGTGATTTAAATATTTAAATTAAATTGTAGAATTGAGTTAAACTATTTTTAAATAATCAAATTTATAAAATTGAGTTAAACTATCTTTAAATAATCAAATTTAATTAATTGAATCACAAATTGATTAAATTTATAGTGTTTATAGTATGATTGAATCAAAAAATTGAATCTAATATAATTGAGTCATAGGAAAAATTAAAAAAGAAATTAAATTGAACAATTTTTTGTAAGGTGAATAAAAATTTCATAATTAAATAAAAATATAAAGTCAAAATAAATAGGGAGGGGACGAGAACCTAATCTATTGACAAAAATTATACAATCAACACAATAACAAATATAAGACATTTATATCGAAAGGACCTAATAGTATAAAAACTATTTTTTTATTTGGATAGAAGCTTCTAAAAGATAATGATAGTATTAATAAATAGTCGTATGACAAACATAATCATTTTAAAGGTGATATTGAATTCATCATTTCATACAAGCATGCTCTATAACTTGAATGATACATAAGACATCAACTTTAAAAGAGGTTGAATTACTTAGGTGTACTGACCTGAGGATCAAAATGAGAAAGGGTTTTGGACGTCTTGCACAATATTGATGATGGAGAAAAAGGGAGGTGCACCTGTAAGGCACTCCGATGATCAAGTAAGTAGGAGTATAAATACGATTTAATATTTAGGATTTTGAAAATGTGTTACCTGACTCTCTCGAGGGAGAGAGTTTATATAATACCCCCAACACATAGTCATTGGTCAGTGTTTTTGGCTGAATCGTGAATTCAGGCCCAAAACGTGTGACTGTCAGGATTTTAGGAATAAATCTAGAAATTTTGGAAAGTTGCTCGGAACTAGACGTCAGGTGAGCGGAAGGGCGTTCCTAGTCGACATGAAGGTACTATAGGCGGTATCTGAGGAGTCAGATGTCTGTCGACCAATGACGCATGAGTTGGCTTAATCGACAAGGTCGTGGTGGGTCGTCCCCGGTCGTAGAAGGAGGAGAGAGCTCGACAGCGGGCAAAAGAGGCGGTGGCCTTTTTGCCCTTGAGTGACTGGGACAGGGTCATTGGGTCGTCCCAGAGTAGATATGGATTGAGCCGTTTTTAGTTGTCGGGCAAGTCTAAAACACTAGGTTTATTGAAAATGCGAATAAGTAGTTGTCCAATGAATCACTAAATGCTCATCAACAGGTTGCAAGTTCAGGATTGTCTCGTTACACCCTATTTGACATTTAACCCAATGTAGTTGTGGATATTTTTCATTGATTTTCTTAATACTCTGTGCAAAGGTCGACATTTGGTACTAAGTGTTTCAGAATAGTAAATTCATATATCAATGAGTACATATGTCATTTGAGAGAGGTAGTTGCGTTATAAATCAAATTTTTGAAGCCTCTAAATTCTTTGCCAAAATTTATCTGAGTGCATCTAAGTTGATTTCTTATGTGTCAAATTTTCTATATGATTAATGCAATGATTAAAGTAATAAGATTTCTGAGTTGTGAACTCCATCCTCAATTAATAATGTTGTAAAATCCCACCGATAATTCAATCAAGTTGCATAAATAACAAAGATGCAAATCATGTCTAAAATAGCAAAGTTTGACTGCAATTTAAAGAGAGGTGTTGAGGAGTTTCTAAATCTTGAGTGGAGAAGGAATATTTTGAAACTAATGTGTTCCTTCTGAGATTGTTATATGTGACAATGACATTATGCATCACTCTTTAATAAAAGAAATTTTGTATATGTAATAAGTGTTTAATTCTTTTAAAATGAATTATAAACGCCTGAATTTAAATACCCTTTCTTACACTACATAATATAATAATAAAAGTTATGTAAAATATTATCTTAAAAATATTAATAAAAATTGGTAATTTTTTAAAATAAAAGTATTATAATTCAATTATGTTTTTTTTCCTTGAGCACATATGTTTCAATTCCAAGCTGATTGGTGTACACATGCATGCCATGAATGGTTGATGAGTACTGACTGGTACAGCTTACACATTACATACTTTATGATATAGTTATGGACGGCTCTGACTAAACTTCTTAAAATATTTAAAAATATAAATTTATTTTTAAAAAAGTTATTTTAATTAAAAAAAAGTTAAATGCACAACTTGTTTTTATATTAAGTTGCTTAATATGTATCTTTATGTACAAATTCCCACTTTTTAAAATCTTTAAGAGAAGATTTTGGAAGACTATAATGATATCATCCCCTTCCACGAGGACACTTTATGATTTCTGAAATCTTAAGAGAATGGGATTCGTTTAAGGAATCACAACACTTCCTTTTTCATACCCAAACTATCATACAAATAAATTAATTAAATACATGATATTAACCTCATGTCAATGTAACATTCTTAATTTTTTGTATGTTTTTTTTTTATTTTGTTGATTCAGTTGTACTATTTGATCGCAACTTAGAATGTGTATAGGATTTGTAACCGCAAGTGCATAGTCGTATCGCGTAGTTTTAAAAGATTATCGAATTCAAAGAACTAAAAATCAATGTACTGTTATCTAATGTTACTATGTAAATATAAGGCTAATGATTCTAGTTGTTGTTTAAAGAATCGAGAAATAAATTCGAACGAGAAATAAACTTTAATAAAAATAATTCAATAACGAGATACCGGTATGTAATTTGCCTTTCTTCGGGGGTTCAATAAAACGTTGGCGTTGCGTCAAAATATTCTTCAATAAAAAAATATTATAATGTTTTGATGTCGCTCACTTATTTGAATTAAAAAATAATTTTTGAAAATTAATAAGTTCTAATTAATCCTAAAGCGTTCTCGCTGTGTTTAGGATTAATGCTCAGTTTTTACTATCCGCTTAAAATCTCAAATTGTCGCTCTGTTGATTTTAATCTTTATCGACTTTTTACTCTCGTTACAAAAATCATATTAGTTATCGAATTAAAAACCAAAATCAGAAAAATAAATTTATAAAAATCAATGCCAAGCTTTATCAAACTCCGTCCGAACGACGGTATCACATACCGGTATCCAACAATTTAGTCGGATATGGTTTTAAATAAATTCACACTGATACGATTATTAAGCTTGAAACAGAACATGATTTCAAAAACAGGGTCTTATTTATACCAGATCGCAGCAGAAAATAACATAATCCACAAACAATTTTCAGAGTAATCATAAACAAAAATATAAAGCAGTTAAATATGGAACGAGGAAATAGAAAAGTAAAAACTGAATAATTCTGGAAAATTATCTTCGAGTACAATATTCTGAAACCGAGTGGAAACTATGCCGGAATTGCTTAAAATCAGGTACAAGAATTAAGGAAAAAACTAAAGTGTGGTAGCTCACCAGTAGGGCTGGCAATGAACCAAACTAACTCGAAAATAGTTTGAAACTCGATTCGAAAAATAAATCGTTGAACTAGGTTCATGAACCAAATGAGCTTAGTATGAGCTAAAAACTAAGTTCGTTAACTAAATGAGCTGAACTTGAACTATACATGGTTCGACTCGTTAGGTTCATGAGTCAACTCGATTGTATATTTGCTCTAAATCTTAGTATCATATTTTATCTTAATCTAACGGTTTTAATTGATAACTTATATTCTCTAGTGAGCAAAATATTTCTACAAATAATTATACAAATAAAATTAACATCGTATAAATTCTAATCTTATATTTTTTATTTTATTTCTATATTTTTTTAATTAAAAAATATTAATTTAAAATGTCAAATATATATATATATATATATATATATATATATATATATATATATATATATATATATATATATATATATATATATATATAAATAAATAAATAGACTTTAAAATATTACTTTTAAGTTCGTGAAATAAGCGAGTTGAACCTAACAAGATAAACCTAACAAGTTGAATCGAGATTTTCGTGAACTTCTAACAAGTCGAGTTTGACCTGAAAAAAAAGTTCGAGATAAACTCGAACTCGAACTCAAACTCGGCCAATTCTTAGCGAGTCGAGTTTGAGCTGAAAAAAAGTCCGTCATGAACTCGAGCTCGAATTCGGCCAATTCTTAACGAGTCTAACTGAGCTGAGGCGAGTTCGACTCAACTCGACTCATTTCCAGCCCTACTCACCACCAGTGTAGCAAACTACCACTATATCAGTAAAAATCTGCCTAAAATTCTATGAAAAAAACAACTCTGAACTTAAGAAAATTTGACCTTTAAAATGGTCTGTCTCTCTCTATTTATAGTGTGTCTTCATAACCGTAACTGCCTGGATTTAGGGGGGCTGGAATCCAAGTTTATTTCTGTAAAAATCTGTTTGCACGCGGACACCACTTTTTTTTTCTTTTCCATTTTCATTTTCTTTCCTTCCACTTTCTCTTCGCTTCATTTCTCTCTTTCCTCTTTCTTTCCACTTCATTTTCTTGCATAGCCATTTTATAACCGAGTACTTGAAATATGACATAAATAACGGCATGATAAAATATAAACAAGTAAAAATTAAATAAAAACTCATGCGAATCAAGTTAAAATATACGATACAATTTTGTGTTATCACTATTCATCAGTTGTTGTGAATGTTTATATATCAATATAAGACAATTAAAATAAATTTTAATTTATTTTTATAAATACAAATAGATTTATGAGAATTAATCTATTAATCTATCTATGAAAATCAATTTTGTTGTTGTTGTTTTATGTATGAAAATTAATTAAAACCCATTTGTATCAAATCTAGGAATCAATTTATGCCTAGTAAAAACAATGTTTTGTGCAATGTGATTCAAAAGATAAAAAAATTTATCTTTTTAAGAGCTCTAAAATCTGAATTCAAACTTAAAAGCTATCTTTTGGAAAAGCCTAAAGTAGTCTCCATTGAGATTTTCGAGCATATGACCTCTTAGCAAATTTTGAGATAAACCATTACTAATTCTGATTGTGTTCCGGACCAAGCAATTCGAAAAGTACAACAGCTATATTATTTCTTATTAATTAGAACACCATTAGAATGATTGATATGAAAATTCTATGAATTTGTTCATAGCTTTAACATTAAAAAAAGTTAAGCGAAAATTAAGTAAGTGTTGTAATTGGTTATTTTTCAGGTGTAATCGGTTACAATTAGGAGAAAATCACTTTTAACTTATAAAAAAAGCACTTTTAGGTTTGATGTAATCCGTTACGCATTCGCAATAATCGGTTATACTTGATGGTATCTTTCAATTTTGTGTCAGCTGTAATCGGTTAGAGGGTTTGTGTTAACTGGTTACAATCTGACTTTTAGCTTTTTCTGGTTTTTGAATTGTGTGTTTTGTATCCCAATTACTTTATAATGTTTGTATAAATGTCTTGGAGACATCCTCATCATAATTAATGCAAAAGCCATATTTGCATCTTCAATTCTCTCTCTCTCTCTCTCTCTCTCTCTCTCTCTCTCTCTCTCTCTCTCTCTCTCTCTCTCTCTCTCTCTCTCTCTCTCTCTCTCTCTCTCTCTCTCTCTCTCTCTCTCTCTCTCTCTCTCTCCACTGTTTACCAATCTTGTGATTGAATGTTTAAACATTTGGCGTCAAGAGTCTGGTTCAATCTACCAAACACCTAGTGTGCAACATGAATTTTGTCTCCAATGAAAGAATCCCTACAACCTACCAACCTTTTATGCGAAGAACTACGACAAATGGTGCAACCAAATAAAGGTGTTGTTTGGCTAACAAGACGTTTTTGAAGTGATCAAGAACAGGGTGAATCCACTTGTCAAAGGAGCGACAAATGCACAACGAGCAACACATAAGGAAGAGAAGAAGAAAGACTTCAAGACGCTTGTTCTTGATCCATCAATGTGTGGATAGTGACAACTTCGAAAAGGTTGGTGATTGCAAATCAATAAAGCAAGCACGGGAAATTTTGGAAAAGACATATGTGAACGGAAATCGTGATACAACGCACAACGGAAATTAAATTTTTTCCTTTAGTTGATCCTTACGAATGAACATGGTCAGTGATAGAACAATTACCTCTTATGGTGATTAACAACTTTGATGCAAAAGCTGGAGGATTGATCACGAGCGTTGATGAATAACAACGCCTCTACTCAATCCACACGAATAAACAACTTTCAGTCTCAGTGCTAGCTGCTACGAATGAAGGCTTTGAGGAGAGAGAAAGAGAGAGAAATGCGGCCAGATTTCACAAACCTAATTTCATCAAGTAACAAAGCTTATGCACAAGGGTTGTATTTATAGAACCACTTGTGTGGGCTGCAAATTCAAAAGCCCAATTAAGTGCACCACATAATAATAATAATAATAATAATAATAATAATAATAATAATAATAATAATAATAATAATAATAATAATAATAATAATAATAATAATAGTAATAATACTCCCTTTGGTCCTTAATATAAAAAAAAAATTTACTTTTCAGATTCTTTGAAGAATTAATGTATTTGGACTATATGTAGTCCAAATACATTAATTCTTCAAAGAACTTAAAAAGTAAATTTTTTCTTATATTAAGGATCAGAGGTGATAATAATAAAATGATAATAATAATAATATTGTAATAACTATTACTATAATAACTATTATTATAATAAACATACTTTTATTATTATTATTATTATTATATTTTATAGTTATTATTATAAAATAATAATAATATTATATGATGTTTCATATTTCACTTAAGTGCAACATACCTTACAGTGTTTTATAATTCTCTCAAGTACATCATATCATACAGTGTTCCTTATTTATTCTATCTCTCATCAATCTGTCCTTAAGTGTGTGACTCTGTAGGTTCTCGCGACGTTGACAATTATATTAAATCATGCATTTAACAACGAGCGGTCTCTAGCAACACATCACTGCTATCCAAGTCACGAAAATGTCATTTGATTTGACAAAACCTTTTATGTGATAATGTTTGTGTGTACATTTACCCTTTTCCCCTCATGTTTATATTAAACACAAGACATAGACCGTGTCACCCTTGTCCCCTTCATTATTGGACCCTTAGACATTTATCTTGTTACGCAGGATGAGCAAATTCCCTCTAGGTCACTCATATCCCTTAGCATGCTTTGTGGAGTACCCATCAACTATCTTTATGGTCATCAAGTTACGAACAACATTAGATCAATAATAAAGTACTTAACTCTACATATAGGGTCCATAGTGGTTTCAGGTCGAAGGGTGGTATACACCACTATCACTATGAGAATAACTTATGACACTTTGCATAACTTTCTATGTAATATTCTCTTATCGGGTCAATCCAGTATTAATATTACTCATAATATTCATACTTATGTGAAGACTTGATAACTCTTTATCCATGATCCATGAGATGAGATCATCAAACTTTCTACATGATAGTCCCAATGCTTTAATGTTATCCCACTTCACAATAAAGCTTGACTACGAATACTTTAAAAATAGTGTCTTTATATTTAATGGGATCTCATGATGAAGTCACACTTAACATTTCATTAAACAGACTATCTATTGATCGCGACAATGGGGTATGTCTGTGATTATGACTGCAAGTGCACAGTCTATCGTGTAGTTTTAAAAGATATCGAACCCACAGGGACTAAGAATCGATCTAATGTAGTTAATCGCTACTACGTAAATCTAAGGCTAATATCTGATTGATTATTGATTAGACGGGAATTAAAAAGGAATATTATTGAATTAAATCTAGGATAAGAATGTCGGTATGCAATGGTCGGACTTCGGGGATCTACTAAGCCATCGATGCGGATCGCAATTTTAAAATCACTTTTCTGTAGAAATCATTAGTTTAAAAACCTTCCTCTCACACTCTCGTGTTTATTTGATTATGATTTCACTATTAAACCTAAGTGAGCGCTCTCGCTGTATCAATTAAAGTTCAAAGTGATTTTTGAAAACCAATGAAAACTAATTACTCTTAAAGCGCTCTCGCTGTATTTAAGGTTAATGCCTAATTTCGGAGGTCCAGTTAAAATCTCAAACTCTCGTTTTTATTGATCCTAACTTCTATTGTTTTTAACTCTCGTTACAAAACAGTTTAATTAAGCGTTTAGAAATATCAGCCAGACAAATAAATTCAATTAATAAACTACATCGACAGTGTTACTCGATTCCCTCGGTTATGTGACCTTACATACCGATAAAATTAAATTAGTCGGACATTGTTTTAATAAACAGAACAGGATAGATATAGCATGTAAATAATGATCCAGGCATAATTCTATAAACTAACATAAAGTGACAATGATAATTAAATGCAAATAAATAAATCTGAATTAATATAGCAAATTGAATTTGAAACAGAGCAGCACTGATTCTTGAATCCGGTACTGAAATTGAGTTCTGAAAATTAAATTCAACGCTAAAACTAAAACTAAATTTGAGGCTGACAAAGAAAACTAAATCGCAATAGAGTTTCCGGTGTGGAAATCTATTGCCGGAAGCGGGTAGGAAATAAGAACAGAATCTGGAAATTGCAGAAGAACTAATTGACGGCGGTAGGGTAAAAATTGCGTAACCCTCTCAATGATTCTTGAGGGGTATTTATAGAGTTGCAGATTCTTGGGTTTGATCACGTTCCGTAGCTGTTGCTGTTCTTTCGGAGGAGAAAATGGCGGAGAGTTGGAAAGCTGCGTCTTCTGGGCCTGGGTGTGTGACTAACGTCACACACCAATATTAAGGGGGGTGCCGAACGGCAGAGAGGGGGGTGCGCCGAACGGCGTGGACCTCAGGGTGCCCCACGTCACGTGCAACTCACTCTTGCGCATATGGGATTCTTGCTTCAGCATTGCTTTGGGCCTCTTTCCTTCTTCTTTTTGCACCTCCTTATTTAAATGTCCTTTTAAGCAATTTCTCTTCCATTTTAAGTCCTTTTTCCGACTATTTCTTTTGCGAGCTCCGATTAAATAAATTCCTGGAAACAAATAGAAATACCGGCATAATACAAAATAAAATAATAAAACCGAAATTAAATAGAATAATAATGCATGTAAATTAAGCTAAATATACGATACGTTTTCGTGTTATCATCTATGCTAGAGACTTTATTATTTTGGAAAAACAAACATAATAAAGAAATGCATTTTAATTATTAATAAATAATTTGATTCAAGTACCGAAACTACTGGCCTCTCGGGCTTACACCAACAATATGCTAGAGCTGATAAATCGAAGATGGTGAGGTTACAAATTCATGAACGTCAGCTTGAATTGATTCAAATGGAGGAAAAGAAGACAAACAACGATTACGTGACGCGAATTACTCAATTGGTGAACCAAATCAAGGCGTGTGGAGAAACTGTTACTGAGCAGAATGTTGTATCAACGATCTTGCATTCTTTGATGGCAAGATTTGACATTGTGGTGGCGACTGAGGAATCGAAGGATCTTGCTACGTTGAGCAAAGACGAGCTTCAAAGCTTTGTTGAGGCTCATGAGCGAATGATGAAGGAGAGAAATAACGACTGAGGAATCGAAACTATTTATTTTATTTATTTTTATTATTATAGAGCTTACCCATAGTGAAAATGAGATTTATACTATTGTTAGTTATTATCATTTTTATAATTTAATGATATAATTTTGTACTCATAAGAATATAAAATATGCAATATAAAATTTTGAGTGTTATTTAATTTATGATTTAAAGTACGATAAAGATCAAATTAATATTAAATGATATTAAAAATGTTTTCACAAAATTATAATTTTTTAGTAATAAAATAAATACTTTTTCTTTAGAGTGTTTGATAGTTTTTCTATAAAAAAAAACATCTTAAAAAACATAAAAAATGAATGATTGTAAATTTTATAAAAAAAAATTGGTTATTTTATGGATTTTGTGCAATAAATATTAAACCAAACAAATCTATCAGATTAACTGGCCAAATTTATCGGTTAAAAAAATGAAACTGCAATTCAGTGGACTTGGTAGGGAGGACTACGGTTCAATCCACCGCAACTGCGATCGGGAGAAATCAAACCCACTTAATATCATAATTAACCCTTGAAACGGATTATATTGATAATGATAGGCCAAAAATAATAAACTGCAATTTAAGTCGAATTTACAATTTTAAACTTAATATCAATTCAAACCGACTGATTCTCCAATACTAATTTGAAGTTAGATTTTAAAATCAATCAAATTGAATAATGAAATGACAAAATCAGAAGCATATCACATATACGAAGTATCTATCTAATGAAACGTGTGGATGTACACACGTTGCAAATGGACTTTTGACACAGTCAAATAATTGAGTATCGTGTAGAAAATGATACATACTCCATGGCTTAAGATAAGAAAATGGTAGGAAACGTACGCATTGCTTAATTGGAAACTTTCCAGCCGTGACTTTTTGTTATCCATTTCTATTGTAGTAGTGTGTAGGGTCATGCATCATTTATGCACCTACAAAGTTATTTTATTGGATGAAATTTTTCCCACTCCTAGTTTTCTCTTAATCTCCTTTAAAATTAATGAGTTTTCTCTTAATCTCCTTTAAAATTAATGAGTTTAACGACAGTACTGTGTAAAAAAAATTATATATTTAATTAGAATATTTTAAAGTGTCAAATCTTATTTTAAAATTTACAATGTGACTTGACACTTCACATGATCGTCCTTAGTTAACAGTATCAGTGAACATCATCTCTTTTCTCAAAATTAATATATTTTTGTAATTTTAGAATTTGAAAGATATTTTAAAGTGTTTGGGTTTAGAATCTCAACATCTTACGAACTCATTAAATAAATATCAAACATAAAGACTTTAATAAATCAAATTTAACAATATAATACATTAACAACAACAATACATAATCATAAATAAAAAACATCAATTAAACATAAATAAGAGACAACTAATTATTTTACCGAATTCAACCATATACGTTTCGATTTCATCAAGTATCCTAGGATGAATCTTCCTTGAACAAATAACTCAATTGGTTTTATGGAAAGATACTGACAAAATATCGAAAACAAGATTCTCCCATTATTGTCATTTTAAAGTTGTATAGTGGTCAATTGAACACATCCATATCAGTCGAATGACGAACGACGATACATAATTATGATCACCTTTTTTGTGTCACAGTGACTGAGATAACAATTCAATTTTAGGTTAGAAAGTGTAACATTGACATTGATCAGAAGAAAATGAGGAGGAACCCCTTTGATGTAATAAATTGCATCTAGGTTAGGGTTCATTTTGACTAACTATTAATAAGATATTATTATTTTATATTTTGAACTACAATGAACAAACACGTTAATCTATACAAGTTTTTACACATTGTACACAAAAATTGCCGTTACAATCTTGTTAAGATTCATATTCTATAATTCAAACTTATAATTGAGGTGTTTTACACATGTTCAGATCTATGATCTTATTGTGTAAAATATCTTTATATTTTGTGTTTGGATTATAGAATATGAACACGTGTTTTACAATAAAATGCATATTTTGTATATATTTAAACCTTTAATTTACAGAGACATCAACAATAATCATAACATGATAACATGAAGTAACATTATAACCAAAAATACGTAATATAACATAACTTATCCTAGAAATACATAATATCAAACAATTGGGGAGCTCTAGAAGTGACAATAGGTCAAACGTTCATGGTTCCAAGAGACCTTGACGCCACATATTCATCCAAAACTTTAAGACATTAAGGGTATGAGTCACCTCTCTTTTAAACACAATATTTTCTTCATTCCTAGGCGTTGTGGGACTTTATCACTCACACTTGAATTCCTACAATCTTTCCCACAAGTGTGAGTCACCCACATCACAAACCTTGATCCACACTACGATCCATTTCCGCTCCTCCACCGAGTCAATCATAGCTCTGATACCACTTATTGAGAAAAACAAATCATAGAGAAAAAAGAGACACACGGTAGCAACACAAGATATTAACGTGGAAACTCTAAAACTAGAGGAAAAAACTACGATCATTATCAAATGACAACCAGATAATAACACTATATGAAAATTGTTACAACACATAATCTACTCTCAACTACCTCAAACCCCTAATACACTTACACCCTCCAAAACAAATATTTAACTACATCTCACAACACTCTAATACAAGAGTATAAGAGAACAAGGAAAATAAAATACAAACTTAAAGTGTTTTTTGACTGATACATCTTGTAACGAAGAATTTAAATTTTTTTTATATAATTTTAGACTCTTTTTCTTCACAGAACTAAAAGATATGAAACTTCAAAAAAACTTAGAATCTTATTTTATTTATAATTTTTCTTAACCAATGTCAAATAGTTAAAATGAAAAGTGTTGTTTATCAGTGAAAATATTATTTAACTTGGATCCATGGAAGGGACAAGAAGTGTGTAGATAAAATCACACGGAACGTTATAGGGACGGCAAGCTAACAAGGCCACTCAAGAGTCTTAGTTCCAGGCCAGCAAAGCCACGTCTCTTTGGCCAAATAAATTTATTTTTCCATCTTCAATTTCATATATAGCATGTACAATATTTACTCCAAAACTAAACTCAACACTGAACTGCATAGCTATGATAAATTATTTAAATATAAATTGTCAATCACGCTATGTAAAGTGAGTCCTTTTGAGACAAACTTATTACTAAGAAACAAACTGACAGAGAAAATATCGATCCTATTGTCGAAATGCTTGTGCAAATTGAACATGAGAATGAGAATCGATTAATACCAAAGGTTTATCTCGATGAGAAGAATATTATCATGGTGAAGCTATGATGAAGTATTAAAAGTAAGTAATTTTTATATAGTATTTAGGGTTAAATATCTTAGTAGTCTCTATAAATATGGTACTTTTCACTTATAGTCTTTACAAAAAATTTCATCGAATTTTGATCCTCACAAAATTTTCCGTCACGAATTTGGGTCCCTCCCGTTAGATTACTCTAACGGAGGCTTACGTGGCACGCCACGTGTCACGCCATGTCAGTAACAATCAACACTAAAGAAAAAGAGACAGATTGCGGGGTTTTAAACCCCCTTTAAATAACTTAAAAAACAATAATTTTTTACAAGCAATTAATCCAACAATTTTGGTACAAAAATATGAAAATAATTTTTTGTCTATATCAAATAATTCCTGAAAATTAAAATACAAATTTTGGTACAAAAATCTGAAAATAATTTTTTTCTGAAAATTAAAAAAAAAAATTGATTCTTTTTCCTATAAAACTATTTTTTTAGAAAAATAAATTCTGAAAATATATCATTAGATTTTATTATAATATGAATGAGAACTTTTATACATTTTAACACATATCTTCCTTATTTCTTCTAAACATTTGGTTTGCTCAAAATTCCATTCTTAAACTGCTACCATTTGGTTTATTATAATTTTTGCTAACAACTCACATACTAACATGATTCTTATTAATATTTCTTATTAACTAATGTGATTTTAAATATAAAAAATTGCATCCTCTCAACATTTCAGATTTTACCATATTTTATTAATTAATAAAAAATATTCTATTAATATTTCTTATTGTGCCATCAGCCATGTATGTTTGTAGTAACAAGCCAGTAGGGGTTCTGTTTCATTTTTCTATCCAAACAAATTAAGGTTTTTCTTTGTTTTAAATGACTGCGCTGCTTTTAATTAGTTAGGTCTACATGTTTTTGCTCTTGAATAATGTTATCAAGACTCTTCAAATTGTTAACTGCAGAAGCAATTCAGGCAGCCAATTTTTAAGCAAATTAATGTGCCAAAGCAAGAGGATTCTTCTCAAGGAGTGACCTTTTCATTTGCTGGCCGTGATCAAGGAAATGTTTCCAGCAGTACATTTCATGCATCCGAAACACAAAATCAACTTGAACCAGTTACTTCCAAAGAAAACTCTATATCTGTTCATGATAGGTTAAGAATACCTGTTTCCTACGACGATGATCATGCAACTTGACTGTAGAAAGAAAATGGTCTTCGTCACTAGACAAACTATTCTCCCTTTTAGATGGAGTTTTAGTACTGATGCATTTCTTTCATCTCCCTCGGAAAAAGGCCGCACTGTTCTTTCCTATGTTCCTTTTTGCTCTCCCACCCTTTCATTTCCTTGTTTTTTTACTGTCATATGTTTCTTTAGGACTAGGGAAAACATACAAAAATGGAAGAAGATGGGTATAGTGGTGGGTGTATTGTGGTTTCAGTTAACCAACATGTGGTTCATTTGGTTTTACTTTAACATGATAGATGAAGTGCTGCACATGTTTCAAATGGATATGGATTTGTGTTGCTGACTGAACTTAATCCCTTTCTGAAATTTATGAAAAAGAAATTGCAAGGCTTTTTGGGAATTCACGTATCTCAATCATATGTTTGATATATTTTTCCTTAAAATTGTTTTGCTACTGAATTCATCAATTATCGTGCAATTTCAATATTTTTCTAATCACGCATCAATTGGTGTGTAATAATTAATTGAAGTCAATATATATAAAGTTAGGGATGTCAATTTGCCTCCGTTAGCGGGGATCTCCGTGGGGATTCTCCATTTGGGGCTCCAAAGATGGGGAATTTTTCCCCCGCATGGATGGGGATGGGGATCAAAGTCACCCCGAATGTACTTCGGGGACGGGGGTGGCGTAAATATCCCCCGCCCCGTGGAGTCCCCGTCCGGAATAAAATAGCATAATGTCCTTAATTTATAAATATAATTTTAAATTATTATGTAAGTTTATTTGACATTTTATATAATTAATCTTATACACAAATTTAATATATATATATATATATATATATATATATATATATATATATATATATATATATATATATATATATATATATATATGTATTGTTAGTAAAAGACTGATATAAATGATTTTTTCATTTTTTTTAGTTTGAAAATTTTGTTCGATATTATAGATTAAATATTGTAAAAACAGTATATTTATTGGTTTGTTTTTGAAGCTTTTACTATTAATTTGGTTTAAAATAATATATAAAAAATCATGTTTATAGATCTCCGCATGATCCGTGGGGACCTGCGGGGATCCGTGGGGACGGGGATGGGGGACAAAATCCCCCCGAAGCACGGATCCGAAGCGGTGATGGGGAATATATTCAATGGCGGGGATGGTGATGGGAATGTATCTCCTGTCCCCGCCCCGTCCCATTGACATCCCTATATAAAGTGCTTATGTATTAACCACTATTGTTTAGAAAGTTTATTTAATATATGACAACATTACTTTGACCCTGCATTCTCATTTTCATCTAACTATGAGTTGTGAATAAACTTTTCCAACTTGCAATTCTAACTATGAGTTTATTTAATAAAGTGCTTACTGTATTTACCTTGAAGTTTGTTTTAGTTATTACATTTTTAAAAAAAAATAGTATTACTAATATTCTTGTTAATACTACTACTTTATATAAGTTTACTTGATTAATAATATTTGATTTTCTTTTGCTTATTTACTAATTTATCTACATTTCATGAATTGTATGTTTGTACCTAATAAAACTAGTTTTTTAAAACTAGATTAATAGCACTTATTAAATGATAAAAAAAGCGCTATCAAATGCTAAAAAAAGTGCTATTAAAACTCATTTTTGGTATAGTATTTGTAGGTTTGATAATGTGAAGAATGAGGGTAACAAAGATTTCCCTACCAACATTTTAATTAATTGCTCCTAAAAATTTTTGGTTTTTTAAGTTATTTAAAGGGGGTTTAAAACCCCCGCAATCTATCTATTTTTAACTAATATTGACTTTTATTGACGTGGCGTGCCACGTAAGCCTCCGTTAGTGAAATTTAACGGGAGAGACTAAAAATAGGAACGGAAAATATTGCGAGGACCATTGTTTGAAGAAATTTTTTTGCAGAGACTAAAATTGAAAGTTGCCATATTTATAGGGACTAAAAACTTATTTAACCCTAGTATTTATAAGAATTGGTGCAAAAAATGATTTACCAAACATTACAATTTTAATTCAAATAATTTGTAGGATTTTTTTTTTAATGTATTTGTAGGATGATTTTGGAATAACTAAAAAAACCATTACTGACTATACATATGTGTGGTGCACGAAAGTTAATTAATTTTAATGGCTAATAAATATAAAATTACACTATCATATATTATTTCGTTAAGGAATAAATATGTATAATGAAGTAGTGAGATAAGATTTTAAATCAATGGAAAGAACTTGATGTGATGAAGAGGAAGTTGACTTGTAAGGTTAGTATTTTGATACCCAAGTCAGTGAGAGAATAAGAAGTAATGTGAAAGTGAGAATAAATTTGAATACTTAAAATGACGTGTTTTACCCTTATATATTAAGAGTGGTTGAAATTATTCTCGACTGATGTGGTGTGATATGCAGACGGTTGTATGATTGAATTGGGCAGTGATAAATGCATTTAAGGGAGAAATTTTCTATTTCTTGATACAGTGAATGTGTACCTATTCCATACACTTGTCTGGTTGGAGTTCACTCTTAGGACTATTCTCATGGATCTTGCTGATGGCCTAGAACAGCTGCCCCCAAGTTCTTGTTCCTATTTTGTAGAATGAGGGTTTTGACGTGTATATTTTAAGGTCGATTATTAACCGAAGTAAGTGAAGAGTTTTGATGGGAGGTCACTAGCATTGAAAACATATGCATTAAGTATCTTTCACGTAACTCACGTCATTTCGCAAGGAAGTCTCGACGTGTGTCCCTAGTTCTGATAGTAATGATTTCTTCTATATTCTAGGGTACTCAATTGTTTGAAACAGTTCATTATGAAATATCAACTGCTGGTAGTGTGGTTTGCGCTTCCAAATGTCATCCTTAATATATATGAGGAGTTCTAGAACTACTAGTTTCTCTTTCCTTGTCGTTTGAAAAGTTTTTAAGTCTTTTTTTCTCCTTCTTGCAATTTCTTCTCTTGCGGACTTTATTTTTGCATTGGTCTTCATTTCTAACTCGTTGGTGCCCTTTCTTACACCACGTGAGCCTTCGAACTTAACTCTTTAAGGTAATCTGCATGTCTCACCTTTTTCTATTTTACTCTTTTCATTAAGGTTTCAAGAGAAAAATGGTTACATGATCTCAGGTTTGTCTGTTTTGGCATTTTGATGAATCTCATTGGCATAGATATATTTTGATGTGGATGACATAGTTACCTTTGCTTTGAGAAAATACTTGTATTTATTTCTTTTTATGTGTTGGCATAACCTTTACAATGGAAGACCTCAAACCTGAAATTCGGAAGGCAACATGGGATAACTCGTCGATGTGGGTGGACCAAGAGACATTGGATACTGCATCCTTCTTTGCTTCTGAGGACGATTTAGACCATGCCTTTGTTGAGGTGAGACCATCAGAAGATTGGGGGTGATTCCCCATGAGAATACAATAGGAACACAGCGGGTGTGTCGTTCCTCTTAACAAATGTTTATTCTCCTTGAGAGCTTTTTATCTTTTCTTTAACGATTTTGAGGTTAGTGGGCTTAATTATTCATTAATCACTCTTTCGCAAATGTATCTAATAAGTTATGCTTACACCAAAGTCTTCTAGTATTGATGTGAGTATAAGAAGGTGTACCAATCACATCGCTCTTCTTATATCTCTTTAAAGCTCAATATAGCTCTGCTGACTCGGGCAGGGGTTAAGGTATGACATCTATCAGACAGTGTGCTAAGATGTTTGAGGTCTACTCGAAGAGACTGAAGCATTTCAAAGACCGATACTACTTGGTTACCTCCCTCAACGAGGCAGCTCATGCTAATATATGTATCATAGAGCCAGGGTCGCCTTATCAATGTTCGAGCAGATTCTCCAAATTCTAACATCAAAGTCATTTCCTAAAGAGGCGGTTGCTATCCTTCTTCGAGGATTTGGTTTACGTCGACAGTGTCTCGACAATGTCTGGGAAACAAAAGAAACATTACAAAGAGACACCATTACTAATAGGCGTCGGGTGGTTTTATGGTCACATGCGGAGGAGATTCAGGATTGTATATTATTGACTACCACTCATTATTCAACAACCTATTTATTTTTCAAATTTTAATATATCAATATTATTAAAATATTTAACTAATTTAAATATTCTTTGTTTTCTGTTTTTCCCGTTTCTTTTCTTTTTCCAATTTGTTTTTCTATATTTTCCCATTTAGTGTTCCACAATGCCAGATTACCTCCATGAAATGAATCTTTTAAATTAAAAAATTTGATTGTAAAGTGTTAGATTTTTTTCCTAGCTGAATTTTTTAGCATTTTTCTAAGCAGAGGTGGCACGGCAAAAAGTGATTAAGAAACTCGTGCTTGAAGCAAAAACGTGTAAATAGCATAGCCGTGAAGGGTTGAACTGTGTGACTTAACAGTTAACATCAATAACTGAATAATTTCACAAGTTTTCCCAAACATTTCTATTGCATTTTAAGATTCCCTTTGCTTCTACATTTCAAACACCAACCTTAAAACCTTTATATATACTCATATATCATCATCACATGTAATATTGGTGACATATAATTAAGGATCCTCCACAAAGGTCAAACAAAGTTGTTCATTTTTTTCTCTCTGTCTCTCATCTCATTCTTGTGTGGAATATTTGAAGAATCTTGCAATGGACCTCATCCATGGGACAATTGAAGCTACAATCTTCAATGCAACTCCTTACTCTCCTTCATTTCCCTTCAATGTGAGCTCTAATAAACTATTGGATTCAATATATTATTATAATCTCTATAATATTGACAATTTTGATCCTTAAATTTTATTCCTATGTAGTCATGCATGTAACGGTTTTATTCTATTTTTGGTCCTAATGAGGGACTAAAGAGTAAAATCACACCATTTTATTATAATTTATGAAATAAAAATAAATATTTTTTTTGATATGTGAATTATATTAGTTTCTATAATTTGAATAATGACTCTTTCTTCTTATTATTTTTTCCGATGTCGGGATGTCTCTTACCTCACCAATCGTATTGTAGATTAGTATTCTTTCGATGTCTTTTATCTCACCAACCGAAATGTTTAATTAGTATTTTTTTTGTATCTTTTAACTTGTCTAACTGTCTGATTAGTATTCTTTCGGTGTTTCTTGGCTAGTCAACCAAACTGTCTTATTATTATTTTTTCGGTGTCTCTTAGCTTATCAACCGAAGTGTCTTATTACTACTCTTTTGGTGTCTTTTAGTTCACAAACTGAACTCTCATAAATACCGAACTATATTTTGTTGTAAACTCAACTTATGTATCAAATTTCCCTTTTTACAGTGTTTATGCATAAATGGAAAGCCTGCTTATGTGACAATCAAGATAGACAACAAGAAAGTTGCCAAAACAATACAAGAAAGTGAACGTATTTGGAACCAAACATTTCAGATTCATTGTGCTCATCTATCTGATTCAACCATCACCATTACACTGAAAACATCATGTTCCATATTAGGAAAACACCACATCAAGGCACAACAGTTGAAGCAAGAGAGTTTGATTGATGGATTCTTCCCTCTCCTCATGGAAAATGGTAAACCAAATCAAGAACTAAAATTAAGGTTTATATTATGGTTCAAGCCAGCAAATTTGGAACCAAGTTGGTCAAAGCTACTAAATAGTGAAGAGTTTCAAGGGCTAAGGGATGCTACATTCCCACAAAGATCTAACTGTCATGTTAAGCTCTATCATGATGCTCATCATTCACCTACTTTTCAACCTCCTTTAGATATATGTGGATTTCCAAGATTGCTATGGGAAGATGTTTATAAAGCTATTGAGGGTGCAAAGTATTTAGTTTATATTGCAGGCTGGTCTTTCAATCCAAAGATGGTTTTGGTACATATATAATCTCATTGTATACTCTACTATTAGAACGGTTTTGTTTTCGGCTCGGTTTTGCTTCCTTCTCCGAACCATTAATGGTCCTTGTGTTCTTTTTGCAGGTTAGGGATCCTAAAACAGAAATCCCACATGCTAGAGAAATTAAGTTAGGTGACTTGTTGAAGAAGAAAGCGGAAGAAGGTGTTTCTGTAAGGATTATGATTTGGGATGATGAGACATCATTGCCACTTATCAAGAACAAAGGTGTGATGAACACACATGATGAGGATGCATTTGCATACTTTAAACACACAAAAGTAGTATGCAGAAAGTGTCCTAGATTACATCATAAATTCCCAACAATCTTCGCTCATCATCAGAAAACCGTAACCGTGGATACAAAGGCTCCTAACTCTGTCAATGACAGGGAAATTATGAGTTTCTTGGGAGGGTTAGATTTGTGCGACGGTCGATATGATACAGAGAAACATTCGTTGTTTCAAACACTTACTAAGGAATCACATTACCATGATTTCTACCAAACAAGCATTGTTGGAGCAAGCCTCAAGAAAGGAGGTCCAAGAGAGCCTTGGCATGATGCTCATGCTTGTGTTACCGGCGAGGCGGCTTGGGATGTGTTAACAAATTTTGAACAAAGATGGACAAAGCAATGTGATTCATCACTTCTAGTCCCTGCAAACACCTTACAAAATCTTGTTCCTGTTTCCTCAACCAGCACTTCCATCGAAAGGAATTGGAAAGTTCAAGTATATCGTTCAATCGACCATGTCTCGGCTAGCCAACTATTTCGAAAACTAACAGTTGAGACTAGCATCCATGAAGCTTACGTCGAAGCAATTAGGCGCGCCAATAGGTTTGTATACATTGAAAACCAATATTTCATTGGAGGATGCCATTTGTGGCAGAAAGATACAAACAGTGGCTGCAGAAATTTGATACCTATTGAGATTGCACTCAAAGTAGTCAACAAGATTAAAGCAAGAGAAAGATTTGCAGTGTATATAGTCATGCCAATGTGGCCAGAAGGAGGACCTGAGAGTGAACCAGTTCAAGATATACTGCATTGGACAAGAGAAACAATGACAATGATGTATAAGTTGATTGGAGAAGCAATTATAGAAAGTGGTGAGCCAGGACATCCAAGAGACTACTTGAACTTCTTTTGCCTGGCAAATAGGGAAAAGAAGGAAAATGCAGAATATATTCCTCCACATTCTCCTCATCCTGAAACTGAATATTGGAATGCACAAAAAAATAGAAGATTCATGGTGTATGTTCACTCCAAGCTCATGATAGGTACGATTACATCATAAGTATATGTCAGCTTAATTGCAGTTTTAATTTTCCTATTTTCACCCGCTTACGAAATTGGTCTCAATTGTAAAATCTAATGGTGTTTTTTGTTGTTCTTGTCACCAGTGGATGACCTATATATATTAATAGGATCGGCAAATGTGAACCAAAGATCGATGGACGGGCAAAGAGACACGGAGATTGCGATTGGAGGTTATCAAACTCATGAAGGAAATGATGACCACATGACCAAAGGCGATATTCATGCATACAGAATGTCGATGTGGTATGAGCATACAGGGAGAGCTGAGGACTTGTTTTTGAAGCCAGAAAGTTTAGAATGTGTGCAGAGAATGTGTTCAATAGGAGATAAAATGTGGAAAATCTATAGTAGTGAAGAAATTATGGACATGGAAGGTGTGCATCTAGTAACTTACCCTATGACAGTAACAAAAGATGGATCTGTGGAGGACTTAACTAATGGTGGGGAACATTTTCCTGATACAAAATCTCTAGTGAAAGGGAGAAGATCAAAGTTATTACCCTCTGTCATTACTACTTAGCCATGGAAACTATGGCATTGAAACATGCACAATTACTGACAATTCTGTTATAAGTGCTGTCATTGACTATTCTTTTATGAGCACAATCCAAGAAGCGTATATACAGAGTCTGTTGTCTTGTGTAAGTAAAAAATATTTCAGTATTATTTATAATCAAGCTGAAAGGATAGGAGTCCTATGAATTTGATAGGCACAGCAAAGTTCTAACTGAAAAGAATGTTCCCACTTCCTTATGAATATAACAGAGTTTGACTTAGCGTATACACAAGAATTCAATAAAACTATTTTTTGTTTTCTTAATATTAATGGAATTTGAGTTTCTTGAATACAATGTGTATGTAAACAACTCAGATCCTTCAAAAGATGACCAAAGAGTGATAAAAAATAATACAAATTTAAATAGGAAAAATCAAATAACCCATTAGGAAATGCCCCTATCAATAGGTACATTTCCTACACACTTCTGTAATAAATAATGGGTATCGAGTCAAAACTCAAAAGTTAAATCACATAAACCAAATGACACAATCAACTGCAACCGAAGTAAAATCAACTAAAGACAAAAAAAATGGGGGGAAAGAAATATGTAGAGGAAGCAAATCTAAGCCATCAGCATAAAAACCCAGAAGCTTGTTAGTACATCTAAAACTGTCTGAGAAACTCTTCTTATCAACTAAAGAGTTACAACCCAAGCCAAAAAAATATGGATATTCCAACTAAGAAGTAACAACCCAAGGCAACAAAATATGGTATCCCAAGTCCTGTGTAGCCTACTTGTACTAGGAAAAAAGTTGATACATCTCACTGAGGCATCCTTTCTTTCACAAACACAAGAAATAAACAAACAAAGCAAGGATTCATAATCCCAGTTAAGGCCCCATTTGGGTGTTTGGAAGAAAAGGAGAGAAACCTAAACTTTCTACAAGTGTTTTTTAGAGAATGTACCTGATTAATATATTTTTAATTTTATTATAGAGATATGAAATGATTTGAAGAAATAGTAAAAACTATCCTCTAATATATTTTTGAATTCCCTCATGTTAAGGGAATTTTGTATTATGAAGCTAATTCAAGAGGGACTATTCTTCCTTCATTTTTCCTAACCAACCTAATCGTATAGAGTCAGGCTCTTCTGCTATCAACGAAACCGAAAGAAACACAATACCCAGTGTGTTTTGTATAGATCAGAGAACTGTAGCTGGATTCTTTACTCATGGCATTCTGGGAAGGGCAATCCTGCATAAAAGATAGGCTACTGACTTGGCTCTTTGAAACATAGTCGTAAACCTTTCATTTCCAATCTCACAACTAAACATTCAAAACACAAGAAAGTCAGGCTAATGGGTTATCTCGATCCAGCACAGCCAGATAAAATGCATCCTACCACCACTAGCGACCTACCTGCCTTCTGCCCACAGTAAGCTTCATCTGAATTTTCATTTTGAAATAATAAATAGCCTCCTGCTATTCTGCAAAATCTTATTCGTCTTATCGACAAAAGATGTTTGTGGGGATTTATCCTTACTTTTTCAGTCCCAAACAAAATTTCCAGCTTTTCATCTGCAATAATGAAAATACAAAATTAGTTAGAAATAAATATTAAGTAACTTGAATATGCAGATAAAGTTCAGCAGGAAATATATCCATGAGTTAACCATAAAAGACAAATGAAAGAACATAAATCTTAATGCTAAATTATATACTGATATCAGTATCAAAACAAAATAAAATGACTACTTATAGCAAGTGAACAAATCTCCTTCAAAAGAGGAGTACTAGATAGGCAGGATGCCGGACTGCTAGCATACACCAGCTTGATAAAGTCCATTAGCAACCTCAAGATTTTACGGGATTGATTGCCTAAGTACTACTAGCTAAAAGGAAAGGAAAACCAGTATTTTTTGACCTAGCCTGATAGGGGGTTTCTTTATAGGTACCCAAGACCTTTACCTGAAAGGGTTTACCTGAAAGGGGGTTTAGTTATAGGTACCCAAGACCTTTACCTGAAAGGGGGTTTCTTTATAGGTACCCAAGACCTTTACCTTTCTAGGGAAACTGGTGGTTCATCTTTTCCGCTCTAATCTCATAATCAAGTTTGTCCAAGAGACTGCTTGTTACAAGCCACAAAATGCATGCTCAAATTGGCAGTAACAACTAATAACGAGATCATAGCCTAAAGATATTAGCCTCTAGCTTTTAATGCTCTTCAACAAGGTAGTTTCTACAATTCCAAATTCTGCAATATGCGAATCCTCGTAGAGAAAAGTAGCAATAGCAGCAGTATACTTAACCCAACACTGGATACAGCTTTAATTCAACTTATAAGATGCAAGCATTTAACTTTAGCTGCAAATGCATCCAAGTTAACTGAGTTGTCCAGCAATTTAGAGCAAATTAACAATATTGGATGATTTGATTCCTGACCTGATTTGTTACATATACAAATCAAGCTAACTTTCCTTTGCTCGTATTACAAGCCCAGTAACAACTGAGACCTATAAAAACAACATGGAAGTGAAGTTATTCCACCCTACAACTTCGGACAGCTCCAACTATCCATTAAATCATTTTAGCCTATAGAAGATCGCAACAACAATGTTCTACTACTACCATTACTTATGATGAATTAAGATTTTAAAATCCGGACTATTATGCTGAAATTTCTGGTACACTAGTAACTAAATCTAAAGATAATCTAATTCTAACATTGTATCCTAATTTAGGTGTGCAACAATTAAGTTTTGTATTAGGCAGCATACTAAACCTTACATGACTGTAATCAGCAGGGTAAATAGCAAGTTCTACATGGTTAAATCATTGACACTGATAAAGAGAGCAAAATACTTGCCTATGAGCTTCAGATCAACAGCTGGTCTTCAAACATTCCGCAGCCTCCAGCCTACTCCTTAGATAATCCACAGTGATACCAGCAACATAGGAGTATCTTGCAAATCATCAACGAGCTTGACCAGAGAGATTTTGGCACCTCAATCAATATAGAGAACTGTGGTGATCGTACGAGAAACAACACTACCAGACAGGTACTTCTCTCCTTCAAGGTTAAAATGGGTACAAACAAAACTTATAGTGTCAGGCAGATTTGTTGGATGACCTTTCAGCCATGAGGACATTGACCAATAATAATTCAACACCTCAACCAACATAAAGAATAAGAAACTTAAAGGTGGCATGATAAACAATACCACCAGACAGTTGTTTCTTTACTTCTCTCGTTCAAGCTTTAAAAGGGTACAAAATCATAACATCCCTCCTTAAATCCTATTGTTTGCAGGAGTAATAGAAGACCTATAGCACTTCCATCTAGCTGGGGAAAATATAACACTTTCATGAAAGAATCTTTTCATGTACAGTAATAATTTGTAACTGACTTCTATCTCAGTATTGCCATTACAGACTAGAGCATCCAGAGTATAACTAAACAACTTCAAGTTTTTCAGAGAAAGAAGAGCAAAATACTTCTAAAGTCATATTTCCCCATTCACCTTAGTCATAGACTCATAGTTGTGGTTTCCCCCCAATCAATAAGCATAACAAAATGCCAGATTATCACAATTGGAAATCACAACTCCTAAACAGTCACAACTTACAATGCACCATCTGTAACGCCGCTTCAATACAATAGCAACAGACTGACACCAGCCACCCTCCACGCCAGCAAAGAGCAGTAGTTACCACCAAACTTTCGCAGAGAAGATATGGACGATCTTGCATCATAGAGGAGCTTAACCACAACTCAACAACTATAAAAAACAAGAAACTGTGTGCCATGAAACCAATATGACCAGAGTCCAGAAAGTTGTTCCTTTATTTCTCTCGTTGAAGCTTAAAAAGGGTCCTCATACCCCCCACCCCCCTAAATCCAATTGTTAGGCAGATGGGTAGGATAACTCTCAAGTCTCAGACAGCTAATCTATCTTCAGATTGACCAAATTCTGGTTCATTTCAAGTAAATTGTTTGGAAGAGCAGTATAAAACCTATAGCAATGCCATCTCGTTGGGACAGATATAAAATTCCCATCTCATGTTTGCAACTGATTTCAATCTCAGTATCGCAAATACCGATTACAGCATCCGGAGTCTAACCAAACAATTTTAAGCTTTTAAGAGCAAAACTAAACAGAATGGATCAAAATCAATCTGAAGTTTTATCACTCCATCCACATTTGACATAGTTGTGGTTTTCCCCAATCAACAAATGTAATAGAATGCCAGAGTATGAATTGGTAAATACAAGCCTCCACATTGTTATAACTTACAATGTAAATGTGCCATCAATAACACAACTTCAAACAAAGGTAGCCCATTATAACCAGCCCCCCTCCATACCAGCAAAGTAGTTACCATCCAAAATAAGGAGCAAAGAATGCTTGAATAATCCCAATCTTAAACAACTTCTGCAGGTATGTACGTTGACTCAAAATGTGAGTGCAGACAATTCCATTACAAGCATCTTTTCTGGCATATCAAACAACATAAAATCCACTCGTCATTGAGAGCTTGCAACCTCATGCTCATGAAACGAGTATTGGCATCCTATATTTCCATACAACCCAGAAATCATTAGCTACACAAGTTACTCACAAATTTATATTCCTAATCATGTGTGCGGGCAGCTTCCTTCACCAATTGCACAACTAATCTGGATATTGCCATGGGAAGCGGGCCACCAGATATCACCAGCATTCATAGGCAATTTTTATCCACTCGTACAAACAAATGTAAACTACAATCTAACATTCTATCCTACAAGATATACAGTCTAATCTCAAGAGAAATGAAACTTCTCATTCCACTCACTAGTAAATACAAAAGCCCAACATGATTAATTATACATCGAATTCCTCCACATGCGGTGACTCCTCCAACAGTAATAAGTATCCACTGCATAAGACTAATTCCAAAATCACACTCTCAATCGCATAAAACGCAGTGCACAACACCCCTCATTTAACAACACGTGAAGAAATGAAAATTCTGTGTTGAGTCTTCTAATATTGCCAAACCCGTTACATACTGAACTTCAGCTCACATGACTCAACACATGGGGGTTACAAAACCTCAAGGTTGCAACGCTGAGATCCAGTCCATGAACAACAGAAAACATGCTTTAACCCAGAAAAAAAAAATAACAACAATAACCAGACAAAAAGCACACCAATAGCAATATTAAATATGAAATATTATCAATGGAAGATAGATAAATTGAAGAACTCCAACACACTAAGTTTTAAACTTAAAGATACCGCAACAATGTTTTCCCCAAGTTAAAAATGGTAAAGCAGGAGTAAAACCTAAATATGCCAGTTTAGAATTAATAATATACTTAGAACCGCAAATAAGAGACCATTAACATGGTATGCATACACAGAAGGACATCAATCCGCTACTCCGCTAACATAGCCAAAGGGATGGCAGGCCTTTCTTCATCACCAACATCAATCACTTGCATTCAACGACGATTTGTGCGAGGCTTCTCATGTGCTTTCCTTGAAGCAGTACCCACTCCATAAAGGGGACCTTTCTCTGCAGCAGACTAAATAGAACCAGAAGCAAAGTAAATAAAACCTTGGATAATTGAACTCTAAGTCTAAAATTATTATGTTGAGGAAGGTACTTACCATGTGAACACCATATCCATCTGCATATGGAGGTGGGAAACCCCCCTCGGGGCTACCAAAATTTGTTCCGTAAGGCCCACCTTCAGGAATGAAAAAAACATGAAAAAAGGGGACAACATAACAAGAATAATATTTAGCAAATTGGAATTATATAAATAATGATTTTAGTCTTCAGTCACTGAAGCACAGATACTCCAAGCCGGATGATGTGTGTAACATACAATGTTTAAAAACTCGAGAGTTTATGCAGAATCAGTAGAGGATTGAAAAATCATAACTCGGAGATCGTAGCACGGATAGTAAGATCCTACTATTGATAGAAAAAATATATTTATCAGTGTATAATTATATACACATCCCAAAAATCATCATGTATAAAGAATGAAATTTTAAAAAATTTGCAGTAGTTTAACCAACAGGAAGAGGAAGAATTAATGGAGTAATAAGTAGTGACAGATATCCAGGCTAACATTATGCTGTATTTTAAAAAGGAGTGAATGTGAATTAGTGTCTCAATAAACTCCTCATTAATATTATAAATATTGATTATGGGTTTTAAGTGAACCCGACCCAGATCCAGTAATTTTAAAAAATTAGGGTTTTTTATCAAAAAGCCCCAAGAAAAGCGCCGCCTAGCGTTTTTTCCAAAACGAGTTTGCTGCATTACTCGTTCGAGTTTACCGAGTTAGACACATCCGACCCTACCTGAATCGCAGCGCGGCAGTGGGAGTTTGAGACGTCGACTCGTCCGATTCTACAAGTCAACTCGCGAGTTTGCATACACTGGTAACATATGAGTATCTAACCAACACTAATAATAGGATGTTGCAGTATCCACATTTTTTACATGTGCCTACAAATATACCCTGTGGGATGCCACCACCCTCAATACTGCCAGTCAAAAAATTGAAATATGTGGATACAAGTCATGTTATCACTAATACCTCCCTTGAGGAATACTGGAATACTATAACTTTGCCCTTCTCAAAATCATCACATAGACGAGTTAGAGAAAGCGTGGGAGTTGAGGGGATTAAAAATAGGAAAAGCTTAGAGTATCTTTTTTAACGTATTAAAAAATAGATGTAAGATTTTTGTGTAATACAATATGTATTGCCTTACTTGTATCTGTACATATGTATCTTACATTCTAAAGAAACAACAGTTTTTGTGCATTACATCTATGCGATTACTGACAACCACAACCATATTTCAGACAATTATGAAGGACTTTCAAATATTAAAAGAAAAGTCTTTCTTACTGTTTTCCGCCTCTTTTTAATAATTAACTTACTCCAATTATTCATGTCAATTTCATTAGATCGGACCATTACAATTATATTTACAAGTCACAACTTGTATTACTAATAAATACACATTGAGTTAGCGATAGAAGAAGAATAAATTCTGTAAAGGAAAATATAACAAACAAGTCATACCAGCTCCCCAACGTCTTCCATCCATGCTAGCAAGCTCAGCACGAAGCTTCTCAACTTCTCGGGCCATGGAAACCATGTTTTTTTCCATTGACTGCCTCTGCTCCATGAACTCCATGTTTGCCTTCTTTTCATAATCCACCATTGTTCTAGAAAACAAAAATGAAATTATCATCAGTTTAAGAAAACAACAAAAGGGGGCTTAAAGATAGAAACCAAATCCACAAACCTAGCACGCATCAGTTCTTGGTGCAAGCCATCAATCTCAGCCCGCATCGAAGGAATTTGCTGATTATCACTCTGTAACCTAGCAACATCCTTCGTGAGTGTCTGAACCTTCCCAGAAAGATCTTGTTTAATACTACTAAGCTTCTGAACTTCAGCTCGTAGTTGTATAACCTCATTCTTCAACGGCTCACTCGCCCTAAGGTCAGACTCCAACTTCATGTTTTTATCAACAAGATCCCTCGAATGCATCTCATGCTCAGCACGAATATCACCAATCGCAAGATTCATGTGATGGAGCTCTTCCTTCGCAGCTGCGAGATCTCGCTGCAAAGCCATCCGCTCGTCAATCAGCCTCCTGTTATCTGCTATTATTCTCCTCATTTCAGCATGCTGCACTTCAAGCTCTTCCTCTAACAATGCAGGATGAGGAGGAAGATGCGGCCGTTGCATAGCGGGGCCGCGAGCGTAAGGACTTTCCTGTGGATACCCTCTTCGAGGATTCATTGGCTCTCGGTGAACACGGTGTCTTGATCCCATTTCAAGTTAACTAAAAAAGGAAAACAGTCACAATCACAAGCTATATAACAGACACATACACAATCACAACCATTACAATTAAAACTATGTTGATATTCTGAAAAGCCTACAATTTAGGCAATGAAACATGCTATATAACAACACAACATGTGAAAACCCCAACAAATAAATATATACATGTGAATTGAAAATTTCTATAAGAAACTAAAATCATAGAGAGATAATAGGGTAAACCTAATTGGAAATTGATGGATTGAAGAGATTGAAGAAAAGAACGAACCTTGTGAGAATCTAGAAGGAAGAAGAGAGAGAGGATATTGGAGTCGCGTAAGATGGAGCGAGAAACCCAGGTTAGATACGAGAATAAGCCCTCGCAAAAATTGTGGATTTTTGACTTATACGGCGTCGTTGCATAACATTCAAGTCTAAATTAATATTACAAAATAATATATTTAATATAATATATATCATATAACATATTAAAAATAATATTACAAAATGAAATGATGTTACAAAAATGAAATAAAAAATATATAATTGGTTTAGATCGGTTTAAAAAATTAATTTAAAAAATGGCACTTATACGCATTCAATAATATTTGATTTTTTTACGGTTTTCGATTATTTTAATTTGATTCGTGGATTTTATTTGAATTTGTTTGCGATTTTTATTTGGATTTGAATGCCCATGTTATGAATAAATTGTAGGCTCATTGCACTTTTAGTAGTTCTCTCTCACCCGGGTGATAAATAGAAGATACACTTTTGTTTCTGTTTGGAGTTTAAAATTTGAACTCATCACAATGCAACAAACCACTTCATCATAAATGCATTAAATACAAGTAAAAATATGTTCGAAGATTGAACTCCGAAATATGCCTTCAAACATTGAAATCCAGACACGCATGTTTAAGTTATGCGACCAGCCTTTCCTTTTACATTCTCTTACATTTGCAATCAGTTCTAGAAACATGAACAAACCTCTCAAAAATTCAGATTCTTCGTTCTTTTAATTATTCTCTCAATTTCTACTCATGTTCATTAAAACTAAGCACCTTCACCTCTCAAATTTGTTAAATTTCTCATTTTTTCTAATTTTGATGCATGCAATGCAATTCCTTAATAGATTATAATTAAGTTACATTTTGTTACATCTAATACAAATGTAATACATTTTTCTCCTACTTAGATTTGGTTTGAATTTGAGACATTTGAGGGTTAGCGTTCAAGCTTGAATGATTTTTGTTCTGATGTGATGAACTCGGATTTCAATATCCAAATCATGTATATAGATGAAAAATTTGGATTGCTAATGTATATAACTTTTCATTTTGTTGATTAATTCCTTAAATGTACAAAGAATAAAATCATATATATATATATATATATAGTTTGTCGTTATATTTATCATTTTGTTTGTTAATTAATTAAGTGTATCCTAATTATGATTATGAAGTATCATGTCTTGTGTGATTATAGAAAAAATATTTACGAACAAGAAAGGTACAGACATGGTCAGTTGTCTAAACATGTTTAATTGTGGAAGGAGAAAGCTAAATCCTCCTTAGTAGTTGATGGATAGAAGAGATTGAAGGAAAGGACGAACCTTGTGAAAATTTAGAAGGAAGAGGAGAGAGAGGGAATTGGAGTCGCGTAAGATGGAGCGAGAAACCCAGGTTAGATACGAGAATAAGCCCTCGGAAAAATTGTGGATTTTTTACTTATACGGCGTCGTTGCATAACATTCAAGTCTAAATTAGTAAGTATATTTTTTATTAATATTATAAAATAATATATTTAATATAATATATTTAATATAATATATATCATATAACATATTAAAAATAATACTACAAAATGAAATGATGTTACAAAAATGAAATAAAAAATATATAATTGGTTTAGATCGGTTTAAAAAATTAATTTAAAAAATGGCACTTATACGCATTCAATAATATTTGATTTTTTTACGGTTTTCGATTATTTTAATTTGATTCGTGGATTTTATTTGAATTTGTTTGCGATTTTTATTTGGATTTGAATGCCCATGTTATGAATAAATTGTAGGCTCATTGCACTTTTAGTAGTTCTCTCTCACCCGGGTGATAAATAGAAGATACCCTTTTGTTTCTGTTTGGAGTTTAAAATTTGAACTCATCACAATGCAACAAACCACTTCATCATAAATGCATTAAATACAAGTAAAAATATGTTCGAAGATTGAACTCCGAAATATGCCTTCAAACATTGAAATCCAGACACGCATGTTTAAGTTATGCGACCAGCCTTTCCTTTTACATTCTCTTACATTTGCAATCAGTTCTAGAAACATGAACAAACCTCTCAAAAATTCAGATTCTTCGTTCTTTTAATTATTCTCTCAATTTCTACTCATGTTCATTAAAACTAAGCACCTTCACCTCTCAAATTTGTTAAATTTCTCATTTTTTCTAATTTTGATGCATGCAATGCAATTCCTTAATAGATTATAATTAAGTTACATTTTGTTACATCTAATACAAATGTAATACATTTTTCTCCTACTTAGATTTGGTTTGAATTTGAGACATTTGAGGGTTAGCGTTCAAGCTTGAATGATTTTTGTTCTGATGTGATGAACTCGGATTTCAATATCCAAATCATGTATATAGATGAAAAATTTGGATTGCTAATGTATATAACTTTTCATTTTGTTGATTAATTCCTTAAATGTACAAAGAATAAAATCATATATATATATATATAGTTTGTCGTTATATTTATCATTTTGTTTGTTAATTAATTAAGTGTATCCTAATTATGATTATGAAGTATCATGTCTTGTGTGATTATAGAAAAAATATTTACGAACAAGAAAGGTACAGACATGGTCAGTTGTCTAAACATGTTTAATTGTGGAAGGAGAAAGCTAAATCCTCCTTAGTAGTTGATGGATAGAAGAGATTGAAGGAAAGGACGAACCTTGTGAAAATTTAGAAGGAAGAGGAGAGAGAGGGAATTGGAGTCGCGTAAGACGGAGCGAGAAACCCAGGTTAGATACGAGAATAAGCCCTCGGAAAAATTGTGGATTTTTTACTTATACGGCGTCGTTGCATAACATTCAAGTCTAAATTAGTAAGTATATTTTTTATTAATATTATAAAATAATATATTTAATATAATATATTTAATATAATATATATCATATAACATATTAAAAATAATACTACAAAATGAAATGATGTTACAAAAATGAAATAAAAAATATATAATTGGTTTAGATCGGTTTAAAAAAATTAATTTAAAAAATGGCACTTATACGCATTCAATAATATTTGATTTTTTTACGGTTTTCGATTATTTTAATTTGATTCGTGGATTTTATTTGAATTTGTTTGCGATTTTTATTTGGATTTGAATGCCCATGTTATGAATAAATTGTAGGCTCATTGCACTTTTAGTAGTTCTCTCTCACCCGGGTGATAAATAGAAGATACCCTTTTGTTTCTGTTTGGAGTTTAAAATTTGAACTCATCACAATGCAACAAACCACTTCATCATAAATGCATTAAATACAAGTAAAAATATGTTCGAAGATTGAACTCCGAAATATGCCTTCAAACATTGAAATCCAGACACGCATGTTTAAGTTATGCGACCAGCCTTTCCTTTTACATTCTCTTACATTTGCAATCAGTTCTAGAAACATGAACAAACCTCTCAAAAATTCAGATTCTTCGTTCTTTTAATTATTCTCTCAATTTCTACTCATGTTCATTAAAACTAAGCACCTTCACCTCTCAAATTTGTTAAATTTCTCATTTTTTCTAATTTTGATGCATGCAATGCAATTCCTTAATAGATTATAATTAAGTTACATTTTGTTACATCTAATACAAATGTAATACGTTTTTCTCCTACTTAGATTTGGTTTGAATTTGAGACATTTGAGGGTTAGCGTTCAAGCTTGAATGATTTTTGTTCTGATGTGATGAACTCGGATTTCAATATCCAAATCATGTATATAGATGAAAAATTTGGATTGCTAATGTATATAACTTTTCATTTTGTTGATTAATTCCTTAAATGTACAAAGAATAAAATCACATATATATATATATATATATATATATATATATATATATATATATATATATATATATATATATATATATATATATATATATATATATATATATAGTTTGTCGTTATATTTATCATTTTGTTTGTTAATTAATTAAGTGTATCCTAATTATGATTATGAAGTATCCTGTCTTGTGTGATTATAGAAAAAATATTTACGAACAAGAAAGGTACAGACATGGTCAGTTGTCTAAACATGTTTAATTGTGGAAGGAGAAAGCTAAATCCTCCTTAGTAGTTTGAGATTCATCTTGTGTTGTTAAGGGGTCGTCTTCCAATAGTCATGTATCATCGGCTCGTGACTAGGGGTGAAAAGAAGGTCAGGTCATGTCAAACTTTAAAAGGCTTGAGTTTGGTCTATGATAAATTTCTTAGGCTTGATTATGGCCTATGGTCTATTATTGATTTTTTTTATTCGTCTGATCATGCCTTTTTAAAAGTATGACCTAGATTTAAAGCCTATTTAAAAGCTTGTTCACATAAAGACTTTCGGATAATTCATTTTACTTATTTTTAAATAGACTACATGACCTTTTATATTTTATTTAGCTAATAATACATAAAAGGTTATGTAATCTATTTAAAAATGTGTGTGTGTGTGTGTGTCTCTGCCTATCAAGCTTCATATGCATTTTTAATAACTTGAGTCTAACCTTTTTTTGGTTAAGCAGCCTAGTGGCTGGAATTCACCCTTTAAAGGTAAATAAGTGAAATGTCACGGGTTTGAACCCGCGTCCCTACATCTGATATCCTTACCCAGCTACTAGCTAAGTTAGCTTAACGATACAAGTCTAGTTTATTTAATTTAAAATGCTTTTTAAAAAATCTAAGCCTAGTTTTTTTTTTTATAAAATGGGTCAGGCCATACTTAAATAGGTCAGGCTAAATGCCTCTGTAGGACGACCTGACCTATTCTCATCCCTACTCATGACGATGCCCCTGCTACTCTCGTTCATGCTTCTAATGTTGCCGTACCCGGTGGTTTTTCGACTATATTGAATAGTTGTCATCTGTGTGTTGAATTATCCCACTCGAGGAAATTCAACGACTGATTCATACAGACTTGCTCTTGATCGTATTATAGCATATGATATTTGTTTCACATTGCAAAGGAACATTGTCAGATATGACTTTTTCATGTAATATGTTTGGTACTATAAATGGTTAGCTAGTGGATCTTGTTATATGTACCCACATCTACCAGCGCGAGTATTGTGGTAGTTCGAGTATTTGTAGGGTATACCTATGGACCCTACATTTGTTTCTTCCACCATTGTCCTCCGTAGAGATGTTGATATATTTGCAGAGTACCAAAAGCATCTGGTACTATAGGACACATGTAGTGCGTCAGCCTTGTCCATGGAGTACGATATGTTGTTACATCCAATTGGTTTATAGAGTTTCCCATGACACTAGTTCCAAAAGAAGACCTCCCTAGGTCAGCTCATCAGGAGACACTAGAGCTTTCCAACCCACCGTGATAATATATCGCTCTCCCTTCATAATTATCCTTTTATTTCTAAAAGTATTGCCATATTTCGTTATCTTTTTCTGTGCATAACTTCTCGGATATTGCTGTCTTTCAAACTGGTTATCGTGAAGCTCCTTGTTTCTCCAAAACCACATACTATGGCATCCCACAACCCAAAATTGACTCCATTTACTACTTTGGTTGAGATTTAACATGATCCACTCATAAAGCTCCATTGTAAAAAAAAAAATCATCATAAATTTCACAAGAACTTTGTTCATCCAAAGTTGCCTAGCTTTTTTACACTCTATAAACACCTGCAACCTAGATTCACACACAATACCACACAATTTACATTCCTTTCGAGCTCTTTTGAAGATTGGTTAACAGTCTATCGTGCCTTAACAGCCACACAAAGCTTTTGATACGATCTTGAAATCTCAACTTCCCAATTTTTCTCCAAATATCTTTTGTGTTTGTTTCCTCTAGATTAACCATCTGACCATACATCTCTTTTACAGGTGAACTATTATTTCATGTCCTTGTAATGGAAAATTTATCCTTCCCGTATCTGATTTAGGAGGGAGTTGAGCTTTAATTTTTTACAATAGAGACTTTGGCATCCACTACTGCAAAAATTGTCAATTCCACTCTCCACATTGGCCAACCAAATCCTTCAGTTTCGTATGTTCTATCTCTACAGGAATCTACAGGTTCATCTCTTGAATGATCAACCCCGATTTTACCCAATAATTAGACCAAGGATTGATGTCTAAACCATCTCTGATACTCTAACACTCATGCTCTAACACTTGAGGCATTAACTTGAATATGTCTTTCCATAGCTTGGAGTTTGTCCCATGTTGAGTGCAATCACTCTGATTGGACATTTAATACTTGTTTTTCAAAATTGTACACCAGAGGTCCTCTTAACCACTAAGCAACTTCCACACCAACTTCATTAAACAAACTTTATTCATTTGATCAAGCTTCCTTAATCCTAGGCATCCTTCATCTTTATGTTTTATAATTGTTTCCCACTTGACAACATGATAATTCCTTTTGTCTATTGTATCCCGCCAAATAAAGTTTCTTTGAAGTATATGGATATCCTCAACCCAAGCTTTAGGAAGAGTGTTTGTCATCATAAGATAAATTGGGACTACCTCAAAAACGCTTGTTGCCAATGTAATGCGCCCTGCAAAAGAAATTTGGTTAGTTTTCCAACTTGCCAACTTTGTTGTTAGATGTTCTAAAATATATTGATAATCATTTATTCTCGATGATTTTTCGCTCAAAGGCACTCCAGGGTATTTTCCCAACTCATGAGTTTCTCGAAAGTTGGAGATTTGCATGATCCTCGTCTTTAAACTTCTCACAACGTTTTTCGAAAAACAACACACAAGTCTTCTTTTTACAAACTTCATGTCCAGACATGATTTCACTAAATTTTTGCATAATACCCATAGCACATCTCATCTGACTAACAGATATAATAACTTGTTTATGTCTGGTTCTAGACCATTCACAGTGTAATTTTCCTTGAAAGTAAATATTTTGAATTATTTGTTACCAAGGCAGTTATAGTATCAAATTAAATGCATCCAAATGACAAGCAAAATAAAGTACTGTGGTATGAATAGTCAAGTATAAATAAATGTTTGATTGTAGATACAAAACTCATCAAAGTTCTATGGACATTTCAACCAAATAAAGAGGGGAGAAAAGAAGTCTAACAGATAAGAAATCCAAACTCCTACCACTTTTCTTATAAATAATAGCTAATTTAGGAGGACAGTACTGCAAAGGCTATATCAATGGCATTATAGTAGGAGTTCCATCCATCAGCTCCATGGGCGACCGCTGCCAAAACTCTTCCCACGGTCTCGGAAGCCTCCTGATTGATCATTGAAAAAAATAAAAAGAAAACTCATTCATTAGAGTCTGCCCCTTGGCAAGTGACACGAAAATATAATTCTACTAAACAAGTCAGACCAAGACACCAAAAGACAAAATGACTGCTTTTGGGTTAGGATCCATGTCATTTGAGCAAAAATAATAGAGGACAGGCGGATGGGCCAATATAAGTATGTATATACTAGCCAAAGTTGATTAACAGACCTGAAGGCGGAGGAGGTGCACCACGCCCCATTGCTGCCAGCTCAGAGCTCACTCTCTGTCCAGCTTCCTCAAGTATGCTTATAAGTTCCTTTGCAAATCTGGCATTAGCAGCTGTAAAGAATGTGTATGCAGTGCCTTTTGCACCAGCTCTCCCAGTCCTTCCAATTCGATGAACATAATCTTCTAGTGATCCCGGGAAGTCGTAATTTATGACGTATTTCACATCCTTCACATCTGTCAGTAACAATCAAAACAAAAAAAATCAATATACACAAGCACACTTATTGGTGTAAATTACAAAGTGACACTTCCTCAGTAGTGCAACATAGCAAAAACAATTCTAATATACACTTGGATTCTTTTTAGATGCAAAGATTACTTTGATAAAGGACCTAATTCAATGGCTTTGAGTCATAACAATTAGCAAATGTCAAATAGAAGTTGAAGTTGTCGGTCAGAATAACAGACATTAGCTATTAAAGTCACTATCTATAGTTCAAACTGATTAATACATATATTAAAGTCACTATGTATAGTTCAAACTGATTAATACAGATATGATATTGACCAGCAATAGAAGGAAATTATAATTTAAGAAACTTCATCTGTAAGAGAAAATTGTCGATATAAAGTAATGTATGCATAGCTAATAAAGATTACAACGGTAAGGTCGCTTAACACTGCTAGATACACACAATAAATATGTCCCTTACATGGGAATAGTAAACAACCATAAAATTTAGCAATCAAAAGTGACTTAAAAAGGACGCCAAAGAGAAAAAAGAAGGGGGGAAATGTAAAATAGTCACATTTAGCTATAAGATGGAAGGAACCAAGCCACTAATTTAATGAAGAATTATCCATTCCAACATAAAATGCTTACTATTTCCAAAACAAAGTCCAAGAACTACTTCAATTTCCTACACTGAATCAGAATATCATTTAAACAATTAATCACAAGTTTTGTACCTAAACCACGAGCTGCAACATCTGTTGCAGTCATTATAGGACTCTTTCCAGATTTAAACTCTGAAAGCACCCAATCTCTTTCTGCTTGACTTTTGTCTCCATGAATTGAAAGTGCTGGCCAACCATCCATACGGAGCTGCCTAGTAATCTGATCACATCCTTTTTTTGTATCCATGAATATCAATATTCGACTTCCATCCATGATGTCCTCCAACAACTTCACCAATCTGAAATAAAATGATTCAATTAGGCCATTCTACATGACAAGCTATTCTAGTTAAGGATAGAAAATAATGTAGATCATATCCTACTTGTCGTATTTTTGCTTTTCGGGAACAATGTCAACATATTGCTTTATAGCATGGTTAGCTTTTAAATCTTCAGAACCTATAATTACCTGCACAGTTGTTACAGAAATTGTCAATTCAGCCTTCAATATAAATACAAAATTCTGACAAATACAAAGCCATACATAAACAAACATACACCCAAGATTGTCAAATTTGAGAGGCTGTGAAACTCAGGAAGTGTCCATAAACTCACAAGTCAACCTAATAAAAAAATCTTTTAAAAATATAAAATAGCATTCAAGCATAATATATTACCAATACATTAATGGATATTCTACATCCCAGCTACATAATGAAGCAAACCATAATAAAAGAAGGAATGAAAATACAAGTTAAAATCATACATATAAAACCAACTCATGAGTCATAAGTTAATAAAAAATGCCAAGGACGGGCTTTGTAAAGCCAGAGGAAGATGATTTCATCTATCGAATATTGACTTCGACGGTTGTGTTGGGATGGCTCTAATTGCTGCTAGAAAGGGATGGCTGTGACAGTACTTTGCTTGTCTAGGGATAGTGTTGAGACTAGAGAATCATAGAACTTGGGAGACTAAATTTGCACCTTAAGGCTTTGTTTGCGAGTTTGGAGGGGAGGGGAGGGGAAGGCTTCCGAAAACAAAATTTTAAAAAAATATAGGAAAATATTTGACATTTTTTAAAAATATGATTTTGTTTAGAATGATAAAAGAGTCATTAATATTACTAAATTTTTTATTTTTAGAATACTATAACAACCTATAAGATATTTGGAAAATTTATGTAAGCCCTCTAAAACCCTCCTTCAATACAGTTTTTGAGTTCTCCCATTTTATGGAGTTTTTGGTGTTATAAATAAAATCAACCCCTCCAATACCCTCCTACCCAAAATCTTTCTATTTTTTTCACCCAATCCTTTCTATTTTCCAAAACCCTCCCCTCCCTTTTCCTCCAAACTCTCAAACATAGCCTAAAAGAAAACACAGCCGCTATGGAAGATTTTAAATGCTTATTTCAGTGTATCCGTGGGGCCGCTAAATTCTCGTGATTCTACCTAAGTTTTGAACAAATCCGCGTGAATCAGCATAACTTTAACACGGAACATGTTTTAAAGTGAATCTGCTTGATTTTCCTACCTAAACATGAAGGCTAGAACAAGTTTACAAGTCAACTCAGGAGTTTGACAGCTGTGATTTAATAAATAATAATAATAATAATAATATAAATTCAGAACATTTGTTTTCAACATACGAATGATACTAAAAAGACAATATAACAAGTCTCGACAAGAATAAATCTTACTTTGTATGGATTGTAAAGGAACTGCCTTGCTAATTGTTCAACCTCCTTTGGCCAAGTAGCACTCCAATACAAAGTTTGACGGTCTGGGCGAATCTGGATAAATAACAGTAATGATAATCAATTAAACACAAGATAATCAGAAGCCTCGGCAATATGTCAATGCTAATTCAACTCAGACTGATTGGCGAGAACTTAGATGATGAACTTATCTAAGTAAATTATAAGGCTCTTCTAATCGGAAAGAGGTACAGAAGCAAAATAGTGCCTCATGAAATTTGTGCTTTTATCTGTTCACCACCAGTAACTATCGATTTGGTCTACAGGGTTGACCTAAATCCTGAACTAAAAAAAATCAGATCATTTCAGCTTTATAGGGTTTCATATCATTTCTTTCTGGTGCTTCTTTTCTGTGATTTTCAGCCAATGGTTGTTCTCAAAGAGTGGTTTTTGTTTAACATCTTACGGGATTAGCATCCTATATTGTATTGATGCCATGTAACGTTTTTAATATATTATAGTTTTATTTTCTCAGAGGATACCTTATCCTTCTTCAGTTAAAGGTTATGATCTTTCTACCAAATTAAAAAATTCCATGTGAATGATATTTCAGGTATCTACATGTCCAAATAGGAATAAAATTAGAAGTTAGGAGAACATACGTTATACATATCTCTTTTTTCATATCATGAAAGATACACGGCATTGCAAAATGAAATTCAACATAAAAAGCAAGATTGATGAGCTTGGTGAAGCATCAAGGAAAGCAACTAGACTATGCCAAACAATACTACCAAATAGCATTTCCTAAGGTTTTACTATTTTAGAATATTAATCAGATATAAAAATGGTCACCTGAGAGACAATTTTCCGTATCTGGGGATCAAACCCCATGTCCAGCATCCTATCAGCTTCATCCAATACCAGGTATGTGACCCTTCTCAAGTTAGTATGATTTGACTCAAGCATATCAATTAACCTTCCCGGAGTGGCAATTATAATTTCAACACCTAGCCCCAAAAAATAACAAAAGCATGATCAAATACAAGATTACAGAAAAATAAAAGAAAGACGAGTTATTTATCACATGCCATGACTTTGTAATACTAACTTCACCGCATACCTTTCTGTAGATCGCGCACTTGAGGCCCCTTAGGAACCCCACCGTAAATGCATGTGCTCTTAATCCTAGATGATGCACCAAATTTAGTAGCTTCTTGTTGTATTTGAACGGCAAGTTCACGAGTAGGAGCCAAAACTAACACAATAGGTCCATCCCCCGGATCTGAAAAAATTGTTAATGAATTATGAAACGGCAATACAATTAAATAAAGAACGCATGGACAAACAAAGGCAGCACCTCTAATAGTGTTTACATCTCAGCTGTGGTGCCTCCTTATCTTCTTACCTAGAATTGGCTGAGCATTTACATGCACTATTGCCGGCAACAAATAAGCAAGTGTCTTCCCTGATCCTGTCTCTGCAATTCCTATTAGATCACGTCCCTTCAAAGCCATTGGCCAACCTTGGGACTGAATAGGTGTAGGTTCAACAAATCCAGCTTTTTTAACTTCTTCCAGTACATATTCTGGATTAAATTAAATCAAAGTCGTAAAATCAGTAGAGTATTACCACAACAATCTATAGGTACCAGTGTTCTCATATAGCGATTATTCTGCCATGGAATTTTTAAAACTCGCTATCATTCTGCAATACAACACTTAGAACAGCATGCTGTCAGATATAGGTTAAATGGACACTATAGAAATGTAGATAGCAGAATTTGAACTAACCACTACTGTCCACTATCCTCCTTTGACAACACTCCAAAATCCATAGACTATAAAAGTACAAACTATTTTCTATTCTTTCCAAACCCCCTAAGTTTTACCCCTCTCCTCAAACCAAAACCTATGAAGCACGGACATCCCGGACACGACCCTAACCCTGACACAGCAAAACCAGTAATAATTTGAAAAATTGAATGAATTTTAAACGTAATCACAACGCCTTTTTTCAGAGGTGTCGGTGCTACTGAAACCAAAACCAAATACGAAGTAAACGGCACTTGAATCGTTACCCCATTGGCAGACTAAACATAAATTCCAATAGCAAAATATCATCATCTTAAACAAAACTAGCACTCAAATTGAATCCAATCCAATCGAATGAAATGAAATTGAACTTAGAGAGTCGTTGCTTAATCTATGTTGCTACAAATTGCAAGTATGAATGACAATAAATGATGTACCTGGAAAAGCAGCATCAGAAAAGGATTTAACAGGTTTAGGAACATCTTTCCCTTCAACAGTAATTTCGCGTCTCCGCCGATACTCAATAACTTCAGCCTCAGTCATTGCCCTCACAGAAGGCGACTCATTGTAGAAATTTTTCTCAAAATGAGGTAACCCATCCAAATTAATCTTCTTAGGAGAACCAGACCCACCGTCATCGTAGTCTCTTCTACTTGAAGGCGCAGCAACAGAACCTCCTCCGCCACCTAAACCCGAGTCACTGAGAAAAAACAACATCGAAGGTAAAAAAAATATATATATATAGAGAATTGAAGAGAAAGATAAACCCTAGAAAGTGGAATTGGAGTTATTATTATTACCTTCTCCGGTCGCGGTAGGAAGTGGGGTCGGAGGAACGGCTATCGTAGCGGCTCATGATCTCTCTCGCGCGGTTACGGAAGCAATATCGGGAAGTGAGTGTGACAGTGAAAGTAAAGTAGAATTAAGCAACTTGTTCTATGCTCCTTCAGTGTGTGGTGTAGTTAGGGTTAGGTTAAAGCTACTGTGGTGATGTTTTGTGTATTACTCTAGTTGTTATTGCCACACGCGCCGCTGCATTCACGACCGCAGCTGGTTTTTCCCTATGAACTGGTTGGTTCCTTCTTCTACTTTCTTTGATATATTATGTTGTTTTTCGAAGAAGAAGAAACGTGGGTTATGGTTCGGTTGTTTTGCGATGATAAATAAATAAACATTGATATAATTAAATGATGATATCAATTTCTATTTTTAAAAAAGAATTATACCAAAGAAAGAAAAAAAAGAAGAAAAAAAAATACGAACTAATTGGTTCTAAACAATAATTGAGACGAGAAAATAGATTAAAAAAATGTGAATGAAAAGAGAAAGATTTAAAAGTATAGTATAATGTTAACTTGTGATTTTAGGAACCAAGTTAAGAAATTTATAAATAAAAAATTTGTGTGAAAAAAACTTGTGTTATAAAGATGGATAAAAGTTGATGATTTCTAAAAATACTAGTAAAGGACCCGTGCGCCCGCACGGGTCACGTAAAGTCGGTATAAATATTAAATAAATATAATATGGTTATGGTTAAAAAATTATATTAAAATATATATTAATTAAGCGAAATAATTTCTTTAATGATGATTATCATATCAATATTAATTTAATTTATCAATTTGTAGTTGTTTACATTATCAATTTGTAGAGATAATTAATTATTATTGTTGATCACAATTTAAAGTCTGAAAAAATATAGTTCTTGATAAAAGTAAAAAAATAAATAAATATTGAGATAATGTAGTTATTATGTACTATCATTATCAACAATTTTTATGGGCTCTCACCCCTAGTATGTCTACCCGCTTTTTTTTTTTTTCGCAGACGCACATTATCAACGATTTTTATGGGCTCTCACCCCTAGTATGTCTACCCGTCTTTTTATGAGCATGATTCAAATTGCAAATTTAAATTATCAAAATAAAAAATTGCAAAAAAAATTATAACATCTATATAAGTCAAGAAACAAAAAATAATGAAATGACATATTATAATTCAATGCAACACATTATGAGATTTAACTTTAAATATATATTTAATTTGATTTACCAAATAAAAATTTGTACAAAAGATGTATATTATTAATATTAATGTTACTTATCACAAATATGTCGTTAATTTCTCATATTTGTGTTAGCTACTCATACCGAATCAAAAATACTAATGTAATGGAATAAAAACAGCAAAAATATTTAATTCAAATTGCATATCCAATAACAAAAATAAATAAGTTATTAAATAAAAAATAACTTATAATTTTATTTATAATCTTGACAGAAAAAGATTTATATACCAACTTTTTCTTTATATTTGATATATTTTATGAAATGAATATAAATTAGAATTAATGTCAAATATTTTTTTTATAGATATTAAAGAAATGAATATAAATTAGAATTAATGTCAACTATTTTCAATGGGAAAGATACAATAATGCGCATTGAAAGGTGTTATATGCGTTTAATTTTTAATTTTTAATTCTATACAAAATCTTTTTTGTATGTTTATTTACAATTATTTTATACTGATTCCTCTATTTGAATTTGAATTATGTGAAGGTACTATATATTTGTTGATATTGTATGGAAGGTAGAGAGTTATATGAATTTTAGATATTGGAATTGATTTGAAAACTTGTAGCATGCAAAAGAAATAATGATTGTTTTTAGATATTGTCAAATATTAAAGACATAAGGCATGCTAATATGAGTTGATGATGCTAATATGAGTTGATGATGAAAAACGACAATTGAAGGCATGCAAATCGGATTAAAATATTTGTTTAAACTTGGACATGAAATTAATTTTGGTAGACATCGATTTTCTTATTATGATAGTAGTTATTATAATAGTAGATCAATTATTTCTTAAAAAATATTAATAATTGCAAATGTTAAAAAAGAAGACTAATTATTATCACCTAAAACTACATATTCCCAATGACATTTTCTTCAAACTTCTAATTAAAAAACACTATTAATTATTACCACCTACAACTAAAACCTACTACAACTAAAATCTACATCTATTGGTATATCAGATCAATCTTTTTTTTTTGTCTAACAGGTTCAGTTTAATCAATGACAAAGGATTGCGATAAAATAAAATAAAACTATTTAATATTTTATTAAATAAATTAGGATTGGAAAACAAAAAAAAGTTAATCGTGTGATTTTTTTTAGCCAAACGTAGGGGTTGGTGTGAATCATAAATCTACTATAAATCGAAACAAAAATTTGATGAATGAATAGAGTGGAAATTCAAAAGGTTAATTTTCTGTTTCCAATATGTTAATTTCTTTAACCGAGAAAAATTGTTGGAAGTATAATAGGGTTTGGGAAAAGACTTTAGGTCAAATATAATTAAATAGGATTAATATTTAAAGTAATAAATAACATTGTGCGGAAGAAATTAGAAATGACTGTGGTTCAAAAGCGGTGTTTGTGACTCTCTTTTTTTTCACGTGCGACCTTTCTGTTAAAAAATAATGCATTTAAGACTTGTTAGCTACAATTAACATTGAGAATCAAAATAATTAAATTGGAAAAAGAAATGAAGCATGCTTGAATTATTTGAAACATACATAATAAAAATGGTAATAATTTAATTGGAAATTTATATATACAGTATGCTTGTCTAATTTATACTACATATTATATTCGTTATCATTTGGAACTGTAATTAATGATGGTTAAGAAAAATTAAAGATGAATTCTTATTAGCACTAAAATTGTGTTTTTCATGAAAAACAAAGAAAGTATATTTAATGCATTTTATAATTATTTGTGTGTAGTTAATTTTTTATTTAGATTGAAATAAATAAATTGAAAAATCATATTTAATTTATGAATTAAATCAAATCCTAATCTTTTTTAACTCTCCATTGAACTTCAGTGAATCATATATTTAATTTTTATAGGAGAGAATCGTAGTGAAACTCTCCCGTGAAATCTTATCATTCCTTTTGAAATTTTACGTGAAAAAATTGCAATCCCAATTTTAAACTCTCCCGTGAAATTCATGTACCAATTTTTTTCCAATTAAATATATTAAAAGTTTTTTTAAAGAATTAAATATGAGGATGTACACTACTTATATATAATATTTTTATAAATAGTAAATAAATATATAATAGTTGATATATTGGCCTTTTGTTTTAAATATAAAAAAGAAATAAATTTGTGTCTTTCATAAAAAAAATTGTTTATTCATCAATCATAATTTTCTCATGTTTTTTAATAAAAACAAATATATGTGTCAACTTTTAGAATAAATATTAACATCTTATCATAAATAAATGCTAACATTTTTTCATGTCAATTTTATTTTTATTTGTATCATGTAATAATAATATATATCATTTTTCATCAGGTATATGATATTTTTATTTAAAAAATTTATAAAAGAAATCATACTTAATTGATTGAAACAATTTTTTATAGAAGAAAATTATTGTTGCCTATAAAATTATAATGTAATGGAATAAAAACAACAAAAATATTTAATTCAAATTGCAAATCCAATAGCAAAAATAGAATATTTATCAAATAAAAAATAAGTTATAATTTTCTTCATAATCTTGTATTATTAGAACATAAATTATTATTTTTAGACCAACACTTTCCATTTTTAAAGGTTGAAATATATATTGAGACTAATTTACAATAAAATAGATACTAAATAGGCGAATATTTATTGTATTGGTAATGATTGTATTTTGGAACCTATTAATTAGGAATTATTATTATATATTAAATTTAAATTTAAATTTTAGATGATCCACTCACTATAGAATCTCCATTTTAAATTTCTTCCCTTTGATTTTGATTTTTTAAAAATATATTTCATTAATAATAATAATAATAATATTAATTGAATTCTTCCCTTTGATTTTGATTTTTTTAAAATATATTTCATTAATAATAATAATAATAATATTAATTGAATGATGGACAGACGATATTCACATTCTCATACATGAACATACAATTAAAAATAGTTAATAAATCTACTATAAAATATACAAAGAATAACAATTTTGTGTTTCATAGAAAAATGGTCAATACCAACTCTTTTTTTGTATTTGATATATTTAATGGAATGAATATAAATTAGAATTAATTTAATCAATTTTTTATGGATATTAAAGGAATGAATATAAATTAGAATTAATCTCAACTATTTTCAAGGTGGAAGATACAATAATGCGTATTGAAAGATTTTATATGCATTTAATTTTTAATTTTTAATTCTATACAAAATCTTTTTTGTAATGTTAAAAAAGACAACTAATTATTACTCACCTAAAACTACATATTCTCAATGACATTTTCTTTAAACTCTCTAAATAAAAATGATGTTTAATTATTACTACCTACAACTAAAACCTACCTCTATTGGGTCCTTTAGTTTTTCACCATGAATATTTATACAACAATCTATATATGTTAACTTATCTAACGGATTCAGCTTAACTAATATATTAGGATAAATTTAAAATTCAATGTATTTTGACTATTATCTCACTTTATTAAAATCATACGTGTATAATATAAACCGCAAAATATAATATTAAAATATTTTGGTAAAATACAATTTTAATAATATTAATTATATTTTAATAGTGTTTGTAATGGAAGTTAATATATTATTTTTTTAAAAGAATATCACAAATAAATCAAATTGATAGATGGTTAAAAAAATATTACTACATCCAATTAAAAGAATAATTATTTTACAGGGACTCATTTCCCATTATTCCATATCCACCCATTATATATTTTTATTATAATTTCCCATTATCTCATATCCACCCATTATATATTTTTATTATAATAATGAGTCTTTAATATTAAGGTTAGAAAAATATTACTACAATCCTTTCATAAAATCTACGTTTAGAAATTGTAATTACGATTAAGGGTAATGAAAAAATTCCTTAAAACAATAGAATAATTATACAAAATTATGTAATAAAAAAAACATCAAAATGGTAGGGTATAGTATCAATTATTTACTTATTTATAAGTCTCATAATCTATATATAAACAACATATTGCAATACAATTAAACATATTTAAACCTCATTATTTATTTTCAATTATATATTCCATCTCATTTATATCAGGTTAGTTAAAATATTAAATATCATTTAATTGATTTAATAATTATTTTATTAGAGTAATTGGATTTTTTATTAAAAGATGTTGGTGTTTAACTTGTAGTAATGAAATATTAATAATCATATTCATAATCACATCATAGAAATCAAAAATTGCCTTCAACTTGCAAAAGATTTAAAAAGTCATCTGCATTAATTCGTATAGGCTCCACCACTATTAACAGACCATTGAAAATCGGCATAATAATGTGAATCTGTGTTGGCTATGCATAGAATCATATATCTGTATTAATTCCTATAGGCTGGAATAATGATGGATAACTTGTAATAAGAACATTCACGATCACGATCACGCTTTCCTTGCAAAGCAGATTGGCATGCACTGTAGCAATCACAATGATTCAATACTTTTATCAGAAACGACATAAAACATCTGTAACATAAAACTAACAGTTGTGCCATTTTATTTTTTTTTGCCATTTATGAGCATATTAGTGTGACTGTATTATTCAAAATTATATATTACTGGATCCAAACTCAGTTCACAAAACTTGAGTAAAATTTATGAAGATTTTTTGACCAACCAATAGCATATGAACATTTGGTATTACCATTAATTAAAATTAAAAAAAATAAATGAAAGAAACTAAACCAACACGTGAATTTTTTTCCATCATTTCAATCACCTCTCAAATTGTTTAACCATGGAAAAGAAAAACTCATGCCCTTTTTATGACCAAACTCCATGAAAACAAACTAACAGTTTCCATCCAAACACAATTGAAACATACCAAAAACAAATTCCCTCAAACTCAAACCCCAATCTGAATCTCATCCCAGAATTTATGGACAACAAACCATACGCACAAATCGATTCAAGAAAACAAACCCTAAGATCCTAAAATCGCTCGGAATAAACATCAAGAAACAACAATTAAAAGGAAAAAACGTTTTACAACATCAACATCATTGAAAATGGAGCAAAAAAAGGTTACCTACGAAGATGATAATTTCTCTGGTAACAAAATCGAAGCTTGACGGATACTATATTTTGATTCCTTATTTACTTTTGTTCATTGATTCTCTCTTCTACTGCTGGAAAACTCTTCTTATAGTTATGTTGTGTTGTTGCTTATTGAGGATTTTTATGTGGTTGGTGAGTTTTGGAAAAGGATATCAAATACCATGATTGATGAAAAACAAAAAAGTGTAAGATGAAGGAAGAAGCATACCGTATTGAGATAATTTTTTCAAACAAAAAAAAAAAGAAGAGTGGAAGATGAAGTGAAGATGAAAGATTTGTCTTTCAATGATGAAGGAAAAAGCAAGGAGGACGAAAGAAGTGCAAGGGTTTCAATTTTTCTACGTTTAAAAAGTTGATGGGAAAAAATGGGTTTCCAAGAGGGAGTGCAGCGAATCTAAAGGTGGAAGCCGTTTATTTTAGGGTTTGACGGCCAAGGAGAGAGGATGGAGATAAAATGGAAGAGAGAAGGAAAATATTGTTATTGTCGTGTGAATCTCAATAGCTTATTTGATATTGTTTGGAATATATAGAGGGAGAATAATGATACCCAAAAATTTAGTTTATTTGATATTCCAATGAAATAATTAATTTGGCTGCTGCAATATTCGAATAAAAAAATTAAATTAATTAGATGGGTGGCATAGAACGTAGTGCATATTTTCCATATTCCAATAAAAAAGATTTGCATTAAATTAGTTGTTGGAATGTAATGATTATTAGTTGTGCAGGTTTTTACATATTCCAATACTGAACTTTTGCATTAAATAAACTGTTGGAATGTAATCATGATTAAATGTAAAATTACGCTCAGGGGTATGCAAAACCATGTTTAATTGTTTGTCATTAGGGTAATTAAGGAAAATTGGTGGTAATTCATTTTTATATATTAAAATAGATAAGTGTCCTCGAAAATAACACTAACTTAAAAGAAAATAAGGGTATAAATGACAAATAATGTAAAAGTAGTATTTATTTTCACTCGTTTCTTTCTTTCTTTTAAGTGTGTGTTTGTTTTTGATGCGAAGAACTAGTAACAAATCCGTGGGTTCACACGGATTCTGGTACGAGACGCGCATTGGTTTCAGATGTATAATTTTTAATAGAAAAATATTTGTATCCGTAAAAAAAAAATCTACAATATAAGAAAATCCTATGTTCTGTCAAATACCAAAATACCCCTCTTGCTCCTCAATGCGCCACGTGGATACCCCTCTTGCTTACCTGGCACTATCTTTTTTCTATTTGCTTCCAAAATCTACTAATTGCTTTTTCAAACCCAAGGTCTTCGTTCTCTCTCATATCTTTCTCTCTCTTCAACTTCAAAACTCAACCCTAATATATCTTCAACCCTAAACCATCTTCCATCTTCAAAGCTCAACCATCTTCATCGCCTTCCTCCGAGCTTTCTACATGGCAAGACCGTTGGAGAAAATTTTCTTTTTCCTCTTCGTCTGTAGTAAAACACGTCCCATCTCAAATTTTTGTTAGTGAGTTATGAGTTACGTCATTTCGTATGGAGTTACGTCCCTAATCTTTTTGGTTGTTTTCAATTTCTCCACTTCGTTTATGATTTACGTGTTGTTTCCACGTGGATCTTTTTGATGCCACCGATCATATTGGATTCAAGTCTAATGAACTATTGTAGTTGAGAAAAGGATTATGTTGTTGTTGGTATTTTTTCTTTTGGATTCTCGAGTTTGGCCTAAAACTTCTGCTATGGCCAAGTTTTGGTTATTATTATTATTATTTATTTGAGATTATCCAAATTGATCAATTCTTAGTAGTATTTTGATTTCGTTTATGCTTTAAATTTCAGGTGGCGATTCGTTTTGATTTGGGTTTCTCCAATTAAGCTAACGGTTCATAGGCGCACCTATTTACAATTCGCTTCTATGTTGTATAAATCTTAGACTCCAACGATATAGACCACTAATCGAAATGTGTTGGCATCAAGGAATTATTTTACCTCACCAATGAAAGATCAAATTCTTTCTTTAGTTTGATGGAAAACTTTGATAAACTCTTTTTTAATTAATTTCTAACTAATTAGCTTTTGAGTATATCTGTGAGTTTTTCTTGGTCCCAAAACTGCAGGTCTTGAATCTCTATGTTTGGTTGAGTTTTAGGTTGGAAGACTCTTTCCCATACCAAGAGTTGGCTTCATCTAAAAAAGCCATGTAAGTATTACTTAGTCTATTTCTTTGCCCGTTTTATCGTTATACAGTATAAATATTTATCAATTTGATTTTATTAGGTTGATTGAAGAATTCCTAGATAGATACGGGTGGCAAAAAACCAATGGCTGGAAGGTTGCCTTTGCGTAAAATGTCAAAGGACAACTATGGGTTTGACAAAAATTTGAACAATTATTGACAATATTGTAAACATGATCTCAATTGTGATGGTGCATTATACACAATTTATACATTATATCACATGTAGCCTTTATGTATTCCAATTCTAGACTTTTATATTATGTGATTTTTAGTTGTTTCTTTCATGTGTGCCTATTCGGTTGTGTTTTTGTTCGAGTATGGGCTTTGATTCAATCCAAGCAAAAGTGAATGTTCAAAGAAGAGAAGGTTTGAGTTTTACTGGTGGCATAATTTTGATGAACCAAAAAGAGCATCTCGACACGAAATCAAATCCGCCTGCTAAGGCAAATGCTCAGAAAAATCTGCATAGGAAATCTTCTTGCTAGAATTCTTCTTATGTTCTCAGGCAGAATAATCTGAAACATAACCATTCAATGGATACTTCTTGGTATTTTTTCAAGATTCTTTTTCTTTATGTCAAAACTGAAAAACTCTTTGGTTTTTTATTTTTCAAACTTCTTCATTCTAATCTGCATCATGTGTTCCTCTCGTTGTTTATTTCAGGGTAAACAAAACACTGGGGCCATTTTCCATGGTTTCCCAATATTTGATGTATCGAGTGAAAAGCAAATAATGTTCAAACATTGTCGATTTTTATTTTGAAAATTACCAACTATGAGATGTAAGATTCATGTTGTTAGATATTGCAAAGCAAATAGAGAATGAATGCAAAATCGACCCAACAATTTTCATGGCAATTCCATTTGATAATTTGGTCATTTTAAACTCTTGTATAAGGGCCTTCACCGTTAGGATCAAAGGCGAAACTCTTGGGTCCAACAATACTGTTTTCAATTGGAACTATCTCGTATTGGCAAACATTGGAACCTCCAAATGGTACTGATGTTATGTTGACATTGCTGGATGGTCGGACGTCATGGTTGTATGCTAACCATGCACCACTGCCGCTGCTATGAGGTGGTGCAGTTGTTGCCTCATTGCCATTTGAAGATAGAGATACATAGGAGAATTTTGAGCATATATATAAGGATCCCAAAATTTATGGTTTTCATGTTGCTGATACTCTATTAGGTTTTCTTTCCTTAACAACAAAGTTGAGAATATATATGTTACTTTAGTGTTGTTCTTTGGTTTCAAGACAATAGTATTATACGTAGAAGAATCAACAAAACTTTGGCTCTCTTCTAATAAGATATATGATGAGGGAGCGCTTAAGAATTTGGTTTTGAATTTATTTCTTAACCTTTACTTGTCTTCTGGTGTTACAGCCGATAGTTATACCTCTTTTCAAGCTATATAATACTTCCCCATGTATCTTTGGTTTTGATTTAAGTATGATGTTAGGGAGCATCAAGTTTATCTAATATCTTTTTATCTTTATTTATATGGCTTTAGTGTATACACTAATGCATGGAATATCAGTGAAAATAGTTTCATCTTTTTTAGTTTCATGTTTTATAGTATGAAAATAATTAGGTTTCATTAAAGTGATTTTGATTTTGGTTATCTAATACCTTTTATGTAGTTAATGATTCAAGAGAGTTCTTGCAGTAAGATATATTATCCTTTTACATTATATTGTACTATATTGTCTGCATTGGTTAGTTTTATATTCCCCCACCAAACTTAGAGCTGTGAGCTATAAAAGTTTATTCTCTCTTTCATGAGTTAATGAAGTCCTTTTATTTTTAGTCGTCACAATGCTTTGCTGTTTGTTTATTATATTGTCTCATGTTAAAAAGTTATGTAAACATTCTAATCTAATCAGTTAATGCATCCTTTCTCGACAATATATTTATCAGAAAATACTTTTTGTTTAAATTTGAATTATTTCCGATCCAGTGTTGGAAGCATTCGGACATGCCAAAACTGTAAAAAGCAACAGTGTTATTGGATTTTGTATAGAAATAAAATAAAGTAAAATTTCATTTTGCGTTGTTGGAAACCAGTAGGTGTTGTTGCAATTTATATATGTATAAATTGCGGATTGGAGATTGAAGTATGCCAGACTTCAATAACTCTAGTCTTTTATTTGAAATGATTATATAATTACTTTACATGGTGCATGGTCTCAACATAATAAATCTTCATTGAACTCAATGTCAAATTTGACTAATGACTTCAAATAAAAATCAAATATAATAAATTAGACTAGCCATTATATATATTCCTCACAATTCATTCTATATAAAACTATTTTGCAGTTATATATTAAAGGCATACCAAAGGTGTTTTAATGTAATATATAAATAAATTTAATTTTTGTTTAGATTTGAATTATTTTTTCTGGATGAAGAAATATAGCAACAATTTTCTCCTTATTTTTCTGTGTGTGTCTGATTTGTATGCATAACATGAATGAGTAACAATTTCCTTATATCTTATTTAATTATTATCATGAAGAGAATATGAAATAATAATTTGTTTACCTATAATTACATATATTTAAAAATGATGATTTCGATGTTGAAAATTGTATTTTACTAAGATGATAATTTTTATTTTTTTATAACACCAAATTAAAATAATTATAACGGAACGTAAAGTGATTAGTTAACATATTTAATATTAACGGGACTGTCAAATTACTGATCAAAATATTTAATTTTTTTCACGGGTACCAAATATTTTTCTATACATTCAATTGTTATTTTTTTTCACGGCTATCAGACATTTTTCTATACATTTAATTATTATCTTTCACGGGTACTAAGACATTTTTCTATACATTTAATTATTATTTTTTCACGGATATCAGATATTTTTCTAATAAAAAAATGTACATCTAAAACAAATGCGCGTCCTGAACGAGAACCCGTACATTGGTACCCATGAAAAAATAACAATTGAATGTTTAGAAAAATGTCTGGTACCCGTAAAAGAAAATTGAATGTATAGAAAAATATTTGGTACCCGTGAAAAATAATAATTGAATGTATAGAAAAATGTCTAGCACACCGTAAAAATATTTAGATCAATAAAATTATTTTATAAAAAAAAAACCTTAAAAAATTAACTAAAATGGCATATATTTTTATAAACACGTTTAAATATCTATGAAGTGTGCATTATATATATATATATATATATATATATATATATATATATATATATATATATATATATATATATATATATATATATATATATATATATATATATATATATATATATATATATATATATATACACATGCATGCATCAATTATAGAAACATTAATAATTAATTTCTATGTATACTTATAATACAAGTTGGTATTCAACTAACATCACTATCATAATACATCCAAGAGTATTGTTTTTTATTCCAGAGAAAACTAGATCATTTTATCTACTTATTTAATTAAAATAATAAATGTATTAGAATAATTATTTTAATTATGGGGATAAATTTGAAGATAAAGTTTTTCTCTTCTCGTATAACATAAAATCTATTTAAGTTAATGATATTTAATATTTTCTCTTTTTATTTATTTTAAAATTATATATATATATATATATATATATATATATATATATATATATATATATATATATATATATATGTTATTTTGATATGATAAATAAAATATACAATAGCGTTTTATTTGTCATCCCAAGAAAAGATAGAAAAATTCCTTAGTAAATTTTCTTATATATAAATATTTAGATCAATAATATATTTTTTCCCGTATACTATTTTTTAATAAAAAATATTTAGATCATAAATACCTGCATTCGCACAGATTTTTGTATGGAACACACATTTGTTTCAAATATTTTTTTAAAAATTGTTGTTTTATGAATGCATATTTGTTTCAATAGTGTAGTTAGGGTTAGGCTAAAGCTACCGTGTTGGTGTATTGTCGATTACTCCAATTATTGCCACACGCGCCGCAGCATTCACGACCGCAGCTGGTTTTTCCCTATGAACTAGTTGGTTCCTTCTCCCAGGGCCGGCCCAATCTGTTTAGAGGCCTAAAGCAAATTTTAAAGTGAGGCCTATAATCTGTTTAGAGACCTAAAGAAAATTTTAAAGTGAGGCCTATAAAATGTCTTTTAAAATATTAATTTTGTGATTGTTAACAGTTGATCTCAAGACCAAAAAGAAAAGAGACCTATATTTTACCAACTCAACTACAATAATATATGTAACTCAGTGTCATTATATATTTTTATAACTAAATAAAAAAGTTTGAGGCCTTTTTTAAACCCAAACTTTTGAGGCCTAAAGCCCTAGCTTGAGTAGCTTGGTCCTTGGGCCGGTCCTGCCTTCTCCTACTCTATTTTCTTCTTCTTCTTCTTTCTTTGATAAACATGGACTATTATGTTTTTTTTTAAGAAGAAGAAATGTGGGTTATGATTCGGTTGTTTTGCGATGATAAATAAATAAACATTGATGTTAAAATGATAATATTAATTTCTATTTTTAAAAAAAGAATTACACCAAAGAAAAAAACACTAAGTAATTGGTTCTAAAGAATATTTGAGAAGAGAAAAATTGATTAAAAAAAAGTGAATGAAAAGAGAAATATATAAAAATATAGGATAATGTTAACTTGTAATTCAAGAACATGTGTTACAAAATTTATATATAAAAAAATTTTGTTAAAAAATGAAAAAATTAATTATAATTTTTTAATTAAATTAATATATAATTTTTAAAGCAAATTGTTTGTATTAAATATAAAATTTTAATTTATGAGTTTTTTAATCAGTGTCATTTTGACACAAATTAGCATTATCTAAAGAAATAAAAAGAATTTGAAACATTATTTGGTATAAGAGAAATAAAGATGGATAAAAGTTATGATTTATAAAAATATAAAAATATAAGTGTCTTTGAAAATAACACTAGTTTAAAAGAAAATAAGGGCATAAATGAAAAATAATGTCAAAGTAGTATTTGTTTTCACTCATTTATTTCTCTCTTTTAAGTGTGTGTTTGTTTTTGTTGTGAAGAATATTGATTTTGACTATATTAATTATCTATAAAGATTTAGAGTTAAACGTGAATTAAAAATCATATTTAGTTCACGTAAATTCATATTTAGACTCAAAAATTACAAATTGTAGCTTCACGTAGAATCAATTCGAAAAACACAATCAATTTTAATCAAGAGTAACCAAACATATCAAAATCACTTCTCTCATTCTAGTATTGGGATGACATCGTATGAGGTTTTGTATTGGATGAGGTGTAGGACTCATTTGTGTTGGTACGAATTTGCTGAGAGTGTTGTGCTTGGACATGAGATTATCCAACAGACTACTGAGAAGATCAAAATGATTCAGAGAAGATGAGAGCTTCACAAAGTAGGCAAATGAGTTGTCATGATAAGCGGAGAAGGCGCTTGAGTTGCAAGAGGGAGATCATGTGTTTTTTAGAGTTACTTCAGTGACTGGTGTTGGTCGAGCATTGAAGTCGCAAAAGCCCATGCCTCGTTTCATTGGTCCTTATCAGATTTTGCAAAGAGTAGGGGAAGTGACCTACAAAGTTGCCTTACCACCTTTTCTTTCGAATCTTAATGATGTCTTTCATGTATTTCAATTGCGGAAATACATTCTTGATCTGTTTCATTTGATTCAAGTGGACAATGTGTAAGTTAGAAAGAACTTGATTGTTGAGGCATATCCCTTGAAAGTAGAGGATCGAGAGGTGAAACACTCGAAGGGCAAAGAGATTTTATTGGTGAAGGTGGTGTGGGAAGGACTTGCTGGTGGAAGCATCACGTGAGAGCTGGAGAGCCATATGAGAGAGTCATACCCGACTCTATTTCCTCAAGATAATTTTCTAAGGCAATTATGTAAATGGGGGGAGTTGTAACATCCATTTTCTCACATTTATATTTTAATCTAATTAAAATTAATTTTTATTAATTAATTGGGTGATTTAATTATTTATTTTAGTCATAGTACGTGTTATGTGATTTTATGTAATTTATTGGGATTTAATATAACTTTATTTTAATTATTTAATAGAATAATAATTAAATAATAGAAAAATAAGGAAATACATGGAGTGAGACTGAATTAAGAAATGTTAGAAAATAAGGGGAACTGGTGAAAGTGGTAGTAAGTGGAAGGGGTAAGAGTGTAAAAAGGAAATTAACAATATTAAGACAAAATAAATATGAATAGAGAGATAAGTCATTCTAGTGATACGTATAAACTTTTGGAGTTTGGAGAAAAATAGGCTAATGAGGCAAATAGGAAGAACAAGGCTTGGGAGAGAAAACCATCATAGCTAGAGATTGAAGAATTGTTGGAAATTCAGGTAAGAGAGAGATTACTCTACTATGAGTGTATATTGAATGAAGGGTAGAGGATTCATCACCCTCCTATAGTTTTGTTTCTCTATTGTTGTGTTTGAAAAGCTTAGTCTATGATTATAAACATTTGATGATGACGATAATTCTTGTTGTGAATTGATTATGTGTTGTTATTATTGAATGTATGTTGTGGAATAGATGAGTTATGTGTGATTAATTTTGATCTTGATGTTGATGGCTGATGCGTTGCATTGGTGATGATGAACATGAAGATGATTCTCATTATAAAATTGTTGTTGATGCAGATATTGGTGAAATTGTATGTTAACTGGTGTGTATATGATGTGGTAATAGTAGGTAAATGGTGTATGATGTTAGATTGTCAAAATAAGTTGTTTAGGTATATCAGGGCATGTTTGGTGGGGTTTAAAAGTGATTAAAATTGTTGTAACATGAGATTCTAGAAAATTTACAGTGAGCAATCAATTAGTCCAATCATGTTATCGATTGGTTCTTTTTAAAACAATAAAAAATTTGGACATGAACAAACGAACAATTGAATGAACTACTTGTGTAATCGATTAGTTCCTTAAGAAAATTGAAAAAATAGAGTCAGGAGTTGAGGATAATCCATTGGTCCTCTATGCCAATGGATTGGTCTGCTGCAGTAATTGATTGGTTTTGTTATTTTGACCATAACCTGAGTATCGGGACTTTGTCCGAGGCGCGGTTTAAAGCGTCGAAAAGTTAACGCGTAGTACTATCTCATGATTATGTTTAATGAGGTTACTTGTGTATGTATGATTAATGGTGATGAAAAGGAGATTAAGTGTTATGATGATGTAATAGATATTTATGAACTTTATGAATGATGACACGATTATATGTTGTGGTGAGATGCAAATGTATGAATACATGTGATACGTTGTTGTGTTGTAAATTATTTTATGATGATAAATTATATTGATTTTCATGGAGAATAGTCCATGGAAGGGTAAGTTGTTGAGGTGAGTTGTTTACGGTTCGAAGCCGGACCTTTGGTGGATGTTCCACCACAAACGTTGTTGTTTCATTATCATTGCATCATATGTATCATTGTGATGATGTTACGAGTTGCTATTAGTAATGAGTTCCATGTTTAAATAGGGACCTGATTCAAAGAGGGACCGTCGATGAGTGGACAATATTAGTAATATAACTCTAATGTTTATAATGGTACCGCATGCATATAGAGTCAGGATGTTATCACATTACATACATATTCACATTGTGATTTGATGATTGTTGTGTGAATACAATATATGTTTGATATATTTTATTGTTGTTGTTGTTTATGCTACTCTTCGCGATCTTTTGCACCGCTAATATATTTGAGTGTATTCTCACCCATTTGTTGTTTTGTTTCTGTGTTGGTGTACGTTGCGTACAGATACTCAAGAATAGGAGTAGTAACTGTTATAAGTTGGAAGAAGGCATAAAGACTTTACTTCATCTGTTTATCTTTCTGCGCATTTTTAGTTTTGTTGCTTTGATCTGTAACACAGGGGTACAGGTCGATTGTTTGATTTTGTTAAGTTAATGTTTGAGTTATGTAATTTCTTTAAGTATTCCAATTGACGATATAATAAAAGTTTATGTTACGCATGTTTAAAATAAAAACTTTTTTTATGTTTCATAGTTAAGGAGATATATTTATATGCGATAAAAACCATGTATAGGTTGATATTACAAAAGTAATTTCAACCGTATAATAATCTTATACATGAGAAGAAGTTATAAGGTAGATTAAGGAGGTTGAAATCAGACATAAAGTAACTATTATCATTACTCGTTCAAATACTGAAATAATAAAAGGAGGAAGTAACAACAAATTAATATTTTGTTGTGGTAAATGTGGAAAATACAAGGAAGTTGATAGTACAACACATAGTACGACTAAAAAATGCGAGTGTCCATTTAAAATCAAATAAACACCGACTAAAGATGCTTCGGGATGGAAGATTGATGTAAAGTTTGGACTTTAAAACCATGATTTACTTGATAGATTATGAGGTCATTCATTTGTTAGTCGTCTAGGTTCAAAAAAAGGCAACATGTTGTTGATTTGACAAAATATCATGTTCCACCCATACACATATTGCTTTCATTGCAAGAGCAGGATTCAAAGAATATTACTCGAATCACACAAATATATAAACATAAGAGTAAATTACAAGAAGAGATTAAAGGTCTTTTAACTGAAATACAATATTTATTTAAGTTGATGGGTGATGCAAAATATGTTTAATGGAGTAGGAAAAAAAGATGACCCAAATATTGTGAGAGATATTTTTTGGGCACATCCTGTTTTAGTGAAATTGTTGAATATGTTTTTTTTCCAATGTGTTGTTTATGGACAACACATACATGACAAAAAATGCATACAATCTTTGTTTGAAATTGTTAATATGACTTCAAGTGAGATGACATTTGTTGTTGCATTTGCCTGTATGGAGTTAGAGTAAACGAAAAACTTTTATTGGGTATTAAATAAGCTAAAACAATTGTTTAGGAAGGAAGGGACTGAATCACATGTGATTTTGAGCGATAAATATCTTGCTTGGATGAAAGCAATTTAAGTTGTGTTTCCAAGTACAATTAATTTACTTTGTTAATATCACGCCAACAAAAATATTTAACAAAATGCAAGCAATATGCTGTGAATGATATGCCATAGGATATAGACACATTGTTGATGGAACTTGTATGAGCTAGTTATGAGATGGAGTATTATCAGCGGTTGCAACAACTTGATCAAGCCTTTGTTGGTTATGTTGAATTCATTAATTATGATAAAGACATGTGGTTAATTCCTCACATGCGTAAATTTGTGGGAGCATGGATTAATCGAGTGCCACATTTAGGCAACACCATACCCAATAGGTACATATTTTTAGTAGTTAGTTTTTTTTACCTTATTTGGTGTTTTCTATCATTTTAAGGTTGAGTCTGCTTATTGAAAATTGAAATAAATGTTGAAAAATAATATATGTGACTTGTGCAAATGTTGGGGAGGCTATGAAAAATAATTTGAAGTTGCAATTGGCAACATTGGAGTTTTTTCGAATGAGTTTTTATGAGGTTAAACACGCGTACATTAGTCCATTTTATGAAAATATGTGTAGGTTTATATTAAGAGCTATTTTTAGACGCATTGTTAAAGAGTTCTTAAGGGTTCACTATGTGGGAACCTGATGAAGACATGGAGAACCAAAACATAAATGAAGTAGTCAAAAGCTTGGGAGGTCCTATGAGAAGGGCACATGCTAGGAGAGTCAATGGTGCTCTAATACAATTTATGAACAAACCAACGGGAGCAAGGGACCATTTGAAAGGAATTGAGCCAAGACTTGTCATTTTGATCCAAGCTAATGAAGAGGGCATTTCCTATGGGCTTGCTGCCCCATTTTGATGTTTTTAATCAATTATGTTGTAATAAAATGTGTTATGGCCCAACTTGTCAAATTTTGGCCCAAAACACTTGTTTTTTTTTTTTGTGTTTTAAAATATTCTAAAGCTCTTAAAGCTTAGAAATTTCGTTACTATTATGTTTCTAATTAACTAATGAGCTCAAAAAATCAAAAGGTCAAGCTTTGATGGAAGGAGAAAGAGAAAGGTGGGATGCATTAATAAAAGTGGCTATAAATTGCTATTATTCATCAAGGCAATTAATATCCACTTTCTCCACTACCTTTAAGTGTGTGACCTTTCTTTTCAAAACCAGTATTGACTAGTTAGTGGGCTGAAGTTGTAGAAATTCTTGAGTTATAATTGTAAGCTACCTTTTACCTATAAATAGGGAGCTAAATATGAATGAAAGAGCAAGTCGAATTTTGTTAAACACTTGTGTAATTTTGAGAGCTTTGCTCCTTTGGTTATGGATTGGACCAAGTTTTTGATCTTATCAAGAAACTAAGTTTCTTGTGGTGACCTTCACTTAAGGCTTATCATCATTTCTAAATCATAGAAAGAGTGTGGCGCCCCATTTCTTTCCTTTTTCACCTAATTCTTTCTAAACTTTTCGTTGTTGCAATTCTATCCCAAATTAAATATTACTTGTAATTTCGTGTTATTTACCCTATATTATTATCACCAATCACAAGTTCATAAATATAACAAAGTATGAGAAAAATGGTCGAAAATCAAATCAGTTAGCCATCATAACCAAAAGTCAAATTTTTGGGTGTACTCTTAAAACATCTTGTGGGTTGCTTTATGCTTAAGGGTTCATTATATACCCTCCATATATTTTTAAGTCTCGAATTAGAAGTTATGTGTTGTATTTTAGAAAAGTTGTTGCTACTATTTTAGAAAGACATTGTTCTGTTCCCAATGACTCCAATGATCCTATGTTATCATAACAAAGTAGTTTATGAACTACTCAATAATTTTTATGTAAATAATTTGGCACACACATAATATTAAAGAAATGATTGATTGCAAGTTATCCGTTAAAAAAATTTATGTATCGAAATAAGTTGGATAAAGTTATTCCATGGATAAAATTATGAAAATATCTTACTCCACCCCTTGGATCTCTCACACATGATGCGAGTTGCCAAAATTGTCCATCTGCTTCCGTAGATGTACCTCAGAAAACATTTTTTTTTTAAATTTGATTTTTTCCGTAGGTGCATCTACGAAAGCGTTAAAACATAGTTTAATTGGGAAAATCTCAAATTAATTGGAAAACCTCAATTGCACTACTTTGATTTACTATAATTTGATATTTTATTTTTGTTATAAAAATTGAGTTTGAAAGTGAAATTTAATTGATTTAAAATATAACAAAATATTTCGTAAGGTATCTCTACGCAACATTCTATTTTCAAAATCTTCAGTACATGGAGCTACAAAATATATTTTAACGCTTCCGTAGATACATCTACGGAAATAGGAGACGAAAATAGAATTTCGCCGGAGATTTAAGGAGTTTAATGAAATATTCCATTCAATACATTGATAAATGATAATGGTGTTGAATGCTTCAATTTTAGAAAACTTAATAGGAAAAAAGTGAAAAAGTGAATAGTAAAATGATTAGATAAAATAAAAAGGTTAGAAGTTAGAACTAAAATATTTTAAATGAAATGTAGGTGTAGGGGATAATAGCAGCAGGGGTAAAATTTCCAGAAAATAAAATAAAATATCTTGCTTTGCCAAATATCCCTTCTTCATTTCTTTCAGAGGAAGAACCCGAACGAAACGAAGAATGCAAGGTTTATCTTCTTCTCTATCATGTTCAATCCCATGCTCATCAAAATTCAAACCAGTAAAAGCTTCATACGACACACAAACACAACACCGTCTCCCTTACAACCGCAACGCTCCTAGAAAACTCTTCAACAACACTCAACCCAAATCACAACCTCCTTCTCTCACCACATCACCACCACCGGCACCACCTTCTCCGCGTAAGGAACAGTACGTTTCCGATCTTCTCAAACGCGACACTCCTCTTCCAACCTCAGGTAACTAACTGTTTCGCTATTCTTCTTTTTCATTGTTCAATTAGCTTCAATTGTTTTTCAATTAATGTTTCGTTTCGCAGAAGATGAAGAAAGCGAAACCTATTTAGGTTATGAAAAATGGCTTCCAACTCCACCGAAAGTCGTTAAGCCTCGTTCCGTGTTTAATGCTACTTCCTTAGCATATATCGGTGATGGCATTTATGAGGTAACTTTCTTTACAATTATGTTCTTAACAGCTCTTTTTATTTTTCTTGATTTTGTGTTTTTTATGAAATTAGGTCTAAGATCTGTATAGTTGCTAATGTACTAGATTGATGTAGTTTTAGAGATTGAATTGATGGTTTATTCAAAGCTTATTGTGTTATTTTTTTACTTTCCGAAACTTGCAGCTATATGCTCGTAGGCACTTTTTATTTCCTCCCCTTAGTATTGAAGAATACAATGATCGTGTGACGGCGGTGGTTCGCTGTGAGGCTCAAGTATGGTTATGTCCTTTCCTACTTTGTTTTTTAATTATGATATTTACATTTACTAGCAGAAAGGCGGACATGGAAAGTATCTGTTGCAATTCATTGTGTATTGATGTTAACTTGTTTTGTGTAATATTGATTTAAAAGTTAGATAAGTAGGATACTAGTTGTTGTACGGTTGAACTGATTGTGATGATGGAAATTTTACAATTTTATATCCATTTCAAACTCATGTCACCCTTATTGAGGTTTACATCTTAATTTATACTCTGTATAGATTGTTTGAAAGAATAATTTTATTATGATTGGGCTGTTAATCTTTTTGTCAACAGAAGTAAATCATGGATTATGGTTATGATTTATGAAAAACGAATTACGCTTTTAATAGCGAAAAAAGACATCATTCAATTTCAAAGTGCGAACAAGGGAAATTCATGGATTATGGTTATGAAACATGAGTTACACTTTTAATAGCGAAAAAAGACATCATTCTATTTCCATGGGGGAACATGGGAAATTGACTTTGATACTGTCAAATCATATAGTGAGCTTCTCCCCCCTCTCTTGTTTGCAAACTTCAGGAGTTTTCCTGAAGTTTGAACTTACTGAAAGATTTTTCATTGTCTGTACGTCATACTCTTGGTTTTCACTGCGAGTGTTTTTCTGTCCCTTTAATCAGTTTCTGCTTCTATTCTTTCCCTGTTTCTAAACTAAAACTTTGGTCAAGGAAGCAAAACAACATGAGTTTGACTTCAGCCAGCCAGTGATGTCCCGTTGGATTATATTTATTATGACTTAATAACAACATGAACATGTTTCTAATCTAATTACAATGTGTATTGTCCTTTTTTGTTTGTTTGCAGGATGCATTGCTTCAGAAGCTTCTAAACAGTAACTTCTTATCAGATCAAGAGAGGTTAGAATTGTTACTTTCGGGGTCTTGTCGTATCATTCCCCCTTCCCCAAAACACACCTGTTTTTCATATTTATTATAATATTTAATGGGGTTTTATCTTATGAAGATTCTGAAATAAACAATCGTCTTATCTGCTTATGATATTTTCTTTGACTCAAATATATTTTAAATGTTTCCTTGTCTCCAATTATAAATTTGGAGGATGGAAATTTTACAAACAACTGAACTTAAATTTCATATGAAGCTTTATTCTTGTTGTGGGAAAATAAGAAAAGGAATGTTTGCCTCCTATCTTGAAGTTCTATGCTTTAGAAACATTTACTACCATACATCATGATTGTTGATTCTTTGCATGTATATCGTGTGATTTTCAATAATGTGAAATTAAATTATAGAATTTGAATAGTTGCTGGCTCGCTGGTTGGGTAGCGGCTTCCTTTGAAAGTATGGTAGGTTTTTCTCTTCAAGATGATATGCTAGTGAGAACCTTGGTTAGTTTGGTGGCTGCTCTTAGAAATGTGATTGGGCCTAACTCATATATTATCCGATGTGAGATTCTTTACAGATGTCATTCAAAAGGGATGATAATCAACAATGATGCAAGCAGAAACGTTAGGAGCATATATCACCTTATAGTGCTGGTTAGGAATAACACTAACAATAACCAAGTCCTATTCCACTAAGTGGATTTGGCTACATGGATCAACTTTTGCCATAATGTTCTATCCAGGACTATGCTTCTATCCAAATTGTTTATCTCGAGATCTTTCTTAATAATTTCTCTGATAGTCTTTCTAGGTCTCCCTCTAATGATTTATTATGTAAAGTAAGCACGGAATCTATTTAATTAGAGAAAGTACATCCAAATATAGTTGAAATAAGATTGTGCAATATAGTAAGTCGTTTAACTATGAAATCGACATGAATATTATCGATTAAGCATTAAAGAAAATGCTTTTATGCTTTTTGCATGCTGCCGTGCATTAGGTCTTTGAGGATGTTTTGGCTTGCTTCAGAGTTACTTTGCACCAGGAGTGTTCAGAATTGTATTGGTGCATATCTGAAATTTTCCAGGAGTTTTTTTGCTTAATCTGTAGCCAAGACCCATTCATACTTGAAATTTGATGCTATATTTGAGTTGACATTTTCTTCTGTCTCATGGTTAGTACATGGTATACAATAATGATTAGATGAAACCCATAAGCACTAAATTTTGCAAAAACACAAACATTCTTTTGGGTATACGGATTTATGCCACAATTATGGTATTCTTCTAGTGCTAATTCAATTGGGGATTAGACACTCCCAATATGATAAGAGTTGGTAGATCACGGGAGATCTGTTAATTTCTATTATGACTTATAATAGTTTCTGATGAACTTTATTTCAGGGATGTTCTTCGATGGGGAAAGAACATTGTTTCAAGCAAAACTAAGACAAAAAAGCGGGCTGGTTCACTTGTATATAACAGGGCATCTTCACTAGAAACATTAGTAAGTGACTTCGAATTTTGGTTTCTATGAATATAAATCTTCTAAAAAAATCATCAGATTCTTGGGGGTTTTCTTTCTATATTTCTTTAACTTTAAAGTGGCGATGACAACTGCAAAATACTTTCCTTCTGTGTGTTGCTAGATATCCATCTAATGCTTTCCTTTTGTTATGATGATCAGATTGTTTGATAGGAATTGTCTGAAACTAAGTATTATTGTATTTCCTTTATAATCTGAAAATTGTTTTCAGCCTCTTCTCTAACGCATATGCCTATTGAACTAGGTTGGCTATCTCTATTTGACAAATGTGAATCGCTTGGAAAAGTTAATGTTAGAATTGGGATTCTCAGTAGACTCTTCAACGCCTTTGAATTTGGATGAGCTAATAGTAAGTTTTATATCATCCACCCTAGCACCGCGGCTTACTAATTGAAAATAATGTTTCACTAGCTAATAATAGTCCTCTCTTTCCACTCCTAGACAGGTGAGCTGAACGGTTGATAAAGTTGATCTTTGGGTATTCTTCCACTGGAGCAGGCAAACCAACTAATTGAAATTTTGTTCGATCTATTGCATCCTTCGGTAATGCCTACCCTAGTATTAGTAAATTGGCTTCCTCTTTTACTTGCTGGTGGGATCAGAAGCCTTTGAGATCAGTACAGACATTGAAATGACATACTTTGAGACCTTTTGCAACAATGCATGCGTTGTGTACATAGATTATGGTACCATCATTTGTAATTGTTAGTATTGTTCTTCTTCAGAGGAGTAAGAAGAAAATTCAGTGAAGCTTTGATTATTTGATAGATTTGTGTTAGGGTTAGCAACTCTGGTTGAACTTGATCCAGCATCATAGGGAACATAGCTGCATGTGGTAATGATTGTTTTTTGCAGGTGGAGTAAATCTTCGACTCTATCATGAGTCATTTTTGTTACTAATAAATCAATTTTTTATCTTACATATCATCGGAATACAAAATTAAGTCCCATGAAAAAACTGATCTTGTGACCTTATAATCTTCATGTTAACACAAGTATCCGCTAAGCTAGTGCAAAATGATATGACTTTTCAATTATAAAATTTTAGATTTAGATCCAAGTTACAATTAGGATTTTAAGGCTATGTTTGGGAGTTTGGAGGGGAAGGGAGGGCTTTGAAAAATAGGAAGAATTGGGTGAAAAGGATAAAAAGATTTTGGGTAGGAGGGTTTTGGAGGGTTTGAGTTTATTCATAACAATAAAAACCCCATAAAATGGGGAACTCAAAAATTATATTGAAGGAGGGTTTTGAAGGGCTTACATAAATTTTCCAAATATCTTTTAGATTGTTATAGTATTTTGAAAATTAAAAATTTAGTAATGAGAATGACTCTTTTATCATTCTAAACAAAATCATTTTTTCAAAAAATGTTAAATATTTTCCTATATTTTTTTAAAATTTTATTTTTGGAAGCCTTCCCCTTCCCTCCCCTCCAAACTCCCAAACATTGCCTTAAGTGAAGAAAATTTAAGTTTTTCCATGATTAAATAAATATTTAACTAAAAAATTTAATTGGTAAACTTTTAAAAGTAACAATTGAGAGACTACAATTGAATATTACAAGTAACAATTTTAATATGAATAAATTTTATGAGAATTAAAATCAAATGTTAAGACCAAAAATAAGAAGTAGTTATAGTCTAAGTCTAATCGTTGAAAATTTGTTTTTACAAAGATTGAAGTCAATTTCTTTTAAGCAAACTTTAAAATTATGGCAATTTGAGTTGTGAACAAATGAAAAGATATGAATGAACTTAATTAAAACATTTTTTAAATGAAGATCACTTTTTTTTCAATTTTAAAATATAATTCTTTTTCTTCAAACTAATATTATGTATATTTCTCCGTGGACCGGCAATAAATACTTACAACGATGTAATAAGAATATGGTTTAACATGTCCACAACTTCAAAGAGACTTTGAGATCAAGACCAAATAACCATCCATCATGTTAAGTTTCTACCATAAGAAACATCTAATCAATGTGAATAATCATAATAACGCCCTAGATCACATAACATGTAAAACACATGCATTTGTCCTATTAGACAACTATCTTACCACAAAAAGTTCTAGATCAATGAAACCTTAGAATCAACCCATATAAAGGGAGGTAAACATCAAATCCATGTACACTCTCTTTTAACCTAAAATATTTCTTCCCGCCTCAAGTAGTCATTGACTTGAGTGTTAGAATATTTTCAAGTACCACCTCCGACACTAAACCAATATTTGAATATCCACCATCCATAAGAGTTTACTATTCATATAAAAAACAGGTCTACCATCGCCATCCATCCTCCGAGGTCCACGACTGAATCATTGACAATGTATGTGAGAATAACTTTAAACGACATTCTCTTTTTTTACTTCATACTGACATGATACACACGGGTAGAAACACTTCTCATTTCTCCCTCACAAAAAAAATTCCAACGACGATGAGAGAAGAACCATGTCTAACTCCTCATTGATCCCTCATGAAGGAATCTGAACAAAATGTTACTGGTTGGACGATATTTCCTTCATAACTTATGTCAATAGAAAACCATGTGTTAGTTGGGAAAGTTTACCTATAAACATACCTCTTGAAGGCATGAAATTTGATTGTGTTCGATCTCTAGTCGTCATCATCGATCCACCACTTTCTAACGAAAGATGTTAATTTCTCTTTAGGAAACTTACTCGTAAAATATTTGCTACATGAGAACTCGGTGGCCAACGGGAGGCCTTCACTGTCATTCTATAATGATAAGTTGATTAACGACTTTTTAAATCACCACTTACTCATGGTACAACATGTATATCTCAAAGGTTTCAATGGAACCAACACAAGAAAGTTAGATTACGCCAAACTCTCAACAACATTAGGAGTCGAATAAAAAAGAATAATCGTTTAGGTTAAAATTTTGGTTATCGATTGTAATTTTATTTACAATTGTATTTTTGGAAGACACACATTAACAACCCTATGCACTATCTCATCAATTGTTCATTGAAGAAAAAAATTCATACCACAACAAATTAGGTTGTGGTGCTGAAGACATACAACGTTCACTAAAAGAGTGCTTTCCCGAAAGCAAGAATCATGAGGGGCCAATGGATTTAGACTCTCAAATCGAAGAACTATTCCACTATGAAACCATAAGGGACGAGGGGGCCATACTTGTAGAAGCATGAAGAAAAATGGAAAGATTAAAACCACTCAGAGACTTTTATCAAAATCTTTGGTAGTGAAGGTCCTTCGAAAGTCATTAAAATTGAGAAAAACCTACCCATGTCGATACAGTAGGAGTTAACGAAGTTTCCACAAAGAAATCATCACTTGTTCTCATGGTCAGCGAAGGCGATGCAATGCCACACCCCGACCCTTCGAGATATCGTTTCATATTTGGCACAACGTAGGAGGAAACAATCACAAAAAAAGATCGAAGAGATCAAAAGTGCCATCAAATAACTCTTAAAAGACAGACTCATAATTGATGCAAAGTACACAACAAGTTTTCCAATGCGGTTCTAGTATAGAAGTCAAATAACAAGTTACCCAAGTGTGTTAATTACTCTGACTTGAATAAAGCTTGTCCGAAGTATGCCTACCCACTCCTAAATATCGATAAGCTCATCGATAGTTTGTTGGAATCCTAACTCCTATCTTTCATGGATGCGTAATTTGGGTATAACCAAATCCCATTGGACCGCTTTAACCGTAATAAAATGAAATTCTTCACAGATACATGACATTTTTGTTACAAGGTGATTCCTATTGGATTTACATAAAAAAGTGTTCAAAAACCAAATAAGAGATATATTGAAAGTCCATTGGGAGGCGAGTTAGAAAATATGACATGCCACTAAACTCAGGAAAAACATGCTTATGAAGTAAATCTATCAAAATCCATCCGACTAATCCATGACATCGATTTAACCAAATCTGAAAAAAAATCAAAATTTTATAGATCAAAATTGAATTTTATAATGAAACTGCAATTTGCGTCGGATTTAAATTTTGGATTCAATTTCGATTCAAATCGACTAATTGTCCGACCATAATTTTCAACATAGCCAGCCCCTGCGCCCATTGCCCAGTCTCCCCTCTTCCTCGCCGCTCGCGTCGCCATTTTATAGTCCCAACGCATCTCCCTGTCACCGACACTAACCAATCATCATGTTTCGCAGCTTCAACATTCTCCAAGCTCCAATGCAGGAGCAATCAATTAACAAATACCCCAAATACTCAAAGGTAAGACATTTCTACAACATCTCCATATCAATCTCTTAACCCACGGAACAATTTTCAAATTCTTCTGGTTACTGTCATTATATTCTTGATGGCGTTTCGATCTTTGGGTTTGAAATTTGCGTTGCACTTATCAAAACCCATATCATCACTCTTACCATTACACCAATCTATCTCATCGCTCCAAGCTCTCCCAACTTCTCCACATCTCGACGAACGCCTTATTCTCCACCAAATCTCTCAACTTTTACCAATTCCCTCTTCCAAAACCCTAGAATCCGAATCAGAATCAAAATCGAAATCCGTCGATGGGTTTTTGTCCCCTGAAGATAAACTACGCGGTATCTTTCTTCAAAAACTAAAGGGTAAGGCTGCAATCGAACAAGCTTTATCCAATGTGTGTATTGATGTGAATGTTGATATTATTGCTAGGGTATTAAACTCTGGGAATTTGAGTGGTGAAGCTATGGTTACATTTTTTAACTGGGCACTCAAACAACCAATGGTGCCGAAGGATGTTGGTACTTATCATGTCATTGTTAAGGCGCTAGGAAGAAGGAAGTTTTTAGTGTTTATGATGCAAGTTTTGGATGATATGAGGTTGAATTGTATAAAAGCTGATTTGTTCATGTTATCTATTGTTATTGATAGTTTTGTAAATGCTGGTCATGTATCTAAAGCAATTCACGTGTTTGGGAACTTGGATGATCTTGGTCTCGAGCGTGATACTGAGGCTTTGAATGTGCTTTTGTCGTGCCTTTGTAGACGCTCTCATGTTGGTGCTGCGGCTTCTGTTTTTAATTCGATGAAAGGGAAGGTGGCTTTTAATGTTGCTACGTATAATGTTGTTGCTGGTGGTTGGTGTAAGTCTGGTAGGGTGGATGAGATTGAGAGGGTTATGAAGGAAATGGAAGTTGAGGGGTTTTCTCCTGATTTTGGTACATTTGCTTTTTTACTTGAGGGTTTGGGTAGAGCGGGTAGAATGAATGAGGCTGTTGAGGTTTTCGGTAGTATGAAAGAGAAAGATACTACGACCTATAATGCAATGATTTTCAATTTCATTTCGATTGGAAATTTTGATGAGTGTATGAAGTATTATAATGGGATGTTGAGTGATAATTGTGAACCTAACATTGATACGTATACTAGAATGATTAGTGCTTTTCTCAGAATAAGGAAAGTGGCCGATGCACTTTTGATGTTTGATGAGATGTTAAGACAAGGAGTTGTGCCTCCTGCTGGGACTGTAACCTCCTTCATCAAATATTTGTGCAGCTATGGTCCACCATATGCTGCTATGATGATCTACAAGAAGGCAAGAAAATTAGAGTGTAAGATATCGATGGAAGCTTATAAGATATTGCTTATGCGCCTTTCTAAGTATGGAAAATGTGGAACATTATTAAGTGTCTGGCAAGAAATGCAAGAATGTGGGTATAGTTCAGATGTTGAAGTTTATGAGTACATCATCACTGGCCTTTACAACATAGGACAACTTGAAACTGCTGTTCTTGTTATGGAGGAGGCTTTGCGTAAAGGGTTCTGCCCTAGCAGGCTTGTGTACAGTAAACTAAGTAACAAGCTGCTTGCTTCAAACCTAACAGAGAGGGCTTACAGACTGTTTTTGAAGATTAAACATGCTCGTTCTCTAAAAAATGCGAGAAGTTATTGGCGACATAACGGTTGGCACTTTTGAACAGGCATCCTAATTGCTAGCTCTTGAAGTAGATCCTCCTGCTTGCTTTGCACATATCTGGTCTTTGGCTACTTTCTCGCAACAGTACTGATCTAGTATGTCCTTGCTTCGATTTTTTGAACAAGAGGTTATACTTACATTAAATCATTTAATGTTTCTTTTCTATACTTGTGCTTGTGATTTGGGTATCTAGGAATTTAGATTTTAATATAGCTGTTTTTTGGGAGAATAAACTGTTATAGTGTAGTCTTAGATGTTTTGTCTTTACTTTTTTCTTGTATCCATATGTCGTCATTTCTTTTGCAGTTCTATTCTTAATACTTCTTCTTATTATTCTCATTTTTTGTTTATTGAAGTAAGTCTTAAATTTGCGTAGTTGCTAATGTGAATTGCCTTCATCAAAGAAATCTTATGGTTCAATATGATTTTGAGAAATTCTAAGATACCAATTGATTGGTTTTCATATAATTCAGGGACCAAAATTGATATATTTCATATACTCTCAGACTACTTATTATATTTATTATATAGTCTAGGGATTAAATTAGAGAGAGGATGATAGTTTAGAGATTAAATTGACAATATACTGTTCTCGATTTTGTGATTTTTATGAAATTTAGTCTATGGTTTACATAGTTGGTAATGTAAATTGCATTCATTAAAAACAACCTTACTGTTCTTATGATTTTGAGGAATTTTTATACATGTTATCTTATTCTGTTTTGTTGTTGTTGTCGCTGTTGTGAAATGCAGCTATATGCTCGTAGGCACTTATTATTTCCTCCCCTTAGTATTGAAGAATACAATGATCGTATGCCGGCCGTGGTCCACTGTGAGGATTATTTCCTTCCCTACATTGTTTTTTATTTATGATATTTACATTTACTAGCAGAAAGACAGACACAGAGAATATCTATTGCAATTCTTTGGGTATTAATCTTGCATATTTTGTTCTGTAATATTGATATAAAAGTTAGATAAATAAGATACTAGTTGTTGTATAGTTGTACTGATTGTGATGATGACACTTTTACAAATTTATACTCATTTTGGGCTCATGTCACTCTAATTGGGATTTAGGAAGTTATTTTTTTCTTGCTTGGTCTAATGTTATAGGTCCCCCCTTCTCAACTCTGTTACTTACTAGTCAATTCATTAGCTTTCTATCCTAAATATACTTTGTATAACTTTATGTCCATGATATTTTTTAATAGTTTGTTTGAAATAAAATATTTATGATGATTGGGCTGTTAATCTTTTTGTCCCCAGAAATAAATCTTGAATTACACTTTTAATAGTGGAAAAAGACATCATTCAATTTCAAAGTGTGAACACGGGAAATTCACTAGGCATATTCCATACTGAATGATATAGTAAGCTTCCCCCCACCACTCCCACCCCTCTTTCTCTCTTGTACGCAAACTTCAAGTTTGAATATCCTAAAAGATTTTTCATTGTCGGAATGTTTTTCTGTCCTTTTCATTAGTTTCTGCTTCTATTCTTTTCCCTGTTTCTAAACTAAAACTTTGGTCAAGGAAGCAAAGCAACACGAGTTTGGCTTCAGGCCGCCAGTGATGTCCTGTAGGATTTTATTTATTACAACTTATTAACAACAAGAATAGTTTCTAATCTAATTACTATATGTATTGCCCTTTTTTTGTTTGTTTGCAGGATGCGTTGCTTTAGAAACTTCTAAACAATAATTTCTTATCAGATCAAGAGAGGTTAGAGACTTAGAACTGTTACTTTCAGGGTCTTGTCTTATCATTCCCCCTACCCCAAAACCTGTTTTTCATATTTTTTATAATATTTAATGGGGGTTTATCTTTTGAACATTATAAAATTAACAAGTCTTATTTGCTTAAGATATCTTCCTTAACTAAAATTTATATTTTAAATGCATCCTTATCTCCAATTCATAATCATTTATATTGTTATACTTTGTACTTGTTGTTTGGTTTTTCCTTTGTTTCAGAGGTGGAGTCATGTCCTGCTACATATTGAATCTCCCAATGGAAGTTTGCATGCATGGGCCTACAATTGAGAAACTTTGAGTTGTGTTGACCAACCTTAGTTGTTATGCCTAATGTTTGTTTTTTTTTTTAAAAACCAAAAATAAATTTATTAATAGGCATAAACTATGTCATAACTTTACACAATTTGTTGCACGGAATCACCCTCGAACTAGATTCAGCTTTAAAGATTTAGTGGACCACCCATTATATTTAAAAGTCTTTGCCTAAATAAAATAAGAAATCAGAACAAGATATGAAGATATAGAACAATATCATCCATTACATATGAAAATTCTAACCCACCTAAAATATATCATTACAAGTTAAAGCACAAAGCAAGAATGAAACGGTATCAACAACCCAATTTCAAATAAAAAAGGATTTTGATATGATACACTACCTCAAACAAATCTTCTCCCCATATTTTTTGATCTGTTATATTTTCATATTTCGTTATGGTTCCATATTTTTGGTGGGCAGAGATTTTTAAATATAATAGGTGGTATGTTATATGTTCCTAGCTTGATGATTCCTTGCAACAAAATGTGTTAAGTTGTGGCATAATAACTTAGGCCTATTTATAAATTTATCTTTGGTCTTTAAAAAAAACTAAAATTAGGCATAACAACTATGGATGGTTAACACAACTCAAGGTTTTTCCACTATTTTAGTCAATTACGGGCCCGCATGCAAACTTTCTTTCTAAGTTGTTGAAATTCTACTTTGTCTAATACAATATGTAGCAGGACCTGACTCCATCAATAAAACAAAGGAAATAAAAAACATCATGATTGTTGAGTCTTTGCTTGTATATTGTGTGATTTTCAATAATGGGTATTAAATTATAGAATTTGAATAGTTGTTGGGTAGCTTCCTTTGAAAATATGGTTAGTTTTTCTCTTCGAGGTGATATGCCAGTGAGAACTTTGGTGGGTTTCAAAACTTGATTGTCATTTAAAAGGGATAGTTATCAACAATGATGCAAGCAGAAGAGTGAGAAGCATAAATCACCTTATAGTGCTGGTTAGGAGTAACATTATTTGAATAAAAACCCTAGTGCATAATTAAATGCTCTAATGATTTATTTCTGAGCCAAAATAGGTCTTTGGAAATATTATTATGCAAAGTAAGAACAAAATCTATTTAATTAGAGAAAGTACATTCAAATATAGTTGGAATAAGATAGTGCAGTATACTAAATCGTCTCTAACTATGAAATCAATATGAATATTATCGATTAAGCACTAAAGAAGATGCTTTTATGCTTTTTGCATGTTGAAGTGCACTAGGCCTTTGAGGATGTTTTGGCCTGCTTCAAAGTACTTTGTACCAGGAGTGTTCAAAAATTTATTGGTGCGTTCGTATCTGAACTTTTCTAATAAATTTTATGCTTCATTTCTTTTTAATTTAAACTATCTTCTGGGACGTCACGAGTCTGATTCACAACATCTAGGCTTAGAGCAACTTGACTCAAATAGCTTGGTATAAATAATTCTACCGTCGAATGATAAAGAAATGATTTTACAGATTTGTAAACTACTCCCTATAGTATAGAGTTTATTTCATGATCCTGAAACCTAGATTAGAGTTCTGAAATATATGTTCAGGTTTTTGTTAAATGAACAATAATATCTCAACTTGCAAGATGATTTATTTATTTTTTATGTAAATGAATGTAATCGGTAGCTTAAGACCCGTTCATGCTTTAAATTTGATGCTATGTTTGAATTGGCATTTTCTTGGTCTCATGGTTGATACATTGTACATGATAATGATTAGATGAAGCCAATAAGCACTAAACTTTGCGAAAAAAGCAAACATTCTTTTGGGTATTCGGAATTATGCCACAATTATGCTACTCTTCTAGTGCTAGTCCAGTTGGGGATTAGACACTCCCAACATGATACGTGTTGGTAGATCACGGGAGATCTGTTAATTTCTATCATGGCTTATAGCTTGTGATGAACTTTATTTCAGGGATGTTCTTCGATGGGAAAAAAACACTGTTTCAAGCAAAGCTAAGACAAAAAAGCGGGCCGGTTCAGCTGTATATAACAGGGCATCTTCACTAGAAACATTACTAAGTGCCTTCAAATTTCGGTTTCTCCTAAGGTGATAAAAATATGAATCTCTATAAAATACTCATCTGATTCTTGGGAGTTTCTTTCTAAATTTCGGTTTCTATCTCTATTTGACAAATGTGAATCACTTGGAAAAACTAATGTTAGAATTGGGATTCTCAGTTGACTTTTCAGTGCCTATTGATTTAATTGTTTCTTTTTTGCTCCGTTGAACTTTGATTGAAACCAATCTATTACGTCTGAAAATCGGAACTGACCCAGAAAATACAGAAACTGAATTAAAAAATACAAATGGAGTGTAGCAGAAATTTTTGCTTTCTGTATGTTAGACCTCTTGGTGATACAATGAAATCTTTATGCATACAGTATATTAAACAGTGTTCTAGTAGTACAAGCTGGGAGTTTTATCAAACTGATTTTCCCAGTTTGTATTACATGGTAGGACAAGGAAAGGAAATCGATACAAAATTTTGTTGCAGCTATTCTGTATGAACACATTTAAAATTATGGAAAGAATACTCAGTAGTCGGTACCAGCAGTAGCAATTGTAGTCGGTACTATAACTAGGCGCAGGATAACTCTATTCTGCTATTGTAGTCCATTATATTAATGTATAAGACTATAAGAGTGCCTCTTTGGTGTTTCTTTTGCTATCTTTTTGCACTTTTTTGGGCTAGTTATCATCTTTTTTTGGGTTTATTATACTGATTTGATGAAACATATAGGTAGGCTGTAACAGAATTGTCATCTGTTATAGGATTATAGGAATGACACTTATAGCATCTTTGTATTTTTGCTGAGTTGATAAACTACTGCTGAACTGTGTTTGTTTAATTTTTTACTGGTGTGTGGGGGATGGGGTGTCTCGTTGATAAAAATTAATTTTTGACATTCAAGTATTGCATAAAAAGTTATTGCAGCTTCATAGACTGTATACTGGTAAATTTTGAGACATTATAATGATCTTTGTCTCTCTTAATTTCCAACTTTTATGGTTTTGTAAAATGATTACATCAATATAATTCATTTGAAACAGAATAGCGGCTAATTTTAAGTAAATTCATGGCAGGTAAACAAAAAATATGAATACTCTTTCTTGCCTTAAGATCAGCGTGATTAATGATGAGATCGGCAAAGAAGAGCGGGTCACTACGGAATCAACACAAAACTCTAGTAAAGTAAGTCATGCATATGTGAAATGCAATGATTGACCAATGCATGAAAAAATACCAATGAAGGTGGGTTTTCTGTTTGCAAATATTTGATTTTTTCTTGCTCGAGTTATGATGCTTTCAGGTTTTTGGCACTTGTGTGATGTTATATGTATGCATGTTATTGAGGTATGTCGTGATGCATGATTAGTGCATGATTGAATGGAATGATTGTTTTTTTATTTATGCAATGATTTGAGGTCTTTTGTTGTGGGAAAAGGTTATTGGATGGAAAATTGGGAAAGGGATTGTCTGACTTTATTGCGGGAACTGCAGGCTACCGTTCATTTATTTTTGACCGTCAGATAAATCCAACAATTGACATGATTCAAAATGCAACTTTGATAATTCTGAAAAATTAAAATAAAACAGAGAATCCAAAATTTCCACCCACCGTCCTCGTCACCCCTTGCTCACTGTTATTCATCAACCAGCAAAACAAAATAAAACAGCGACCTCATCACTGTAAAATACAGCCACATAAACAGTCACCCTCGCCGAAAAACATAGCGGCATTAATACTCTCCCACATCAATACTAGCCATTCACTGCGACATCAATACTTCCCTCGCCGAAAAACACAGTGACATAAACACTCGTCGTCACCGCAAAACACAATGACATCAACACTCGCCGTCTTGCATGCGAGCTCAGACCGTTTTTCGTTGCAGCTGTTATCTCCTTCAAAAATTTAGAATCGAAATTGATTGTGGTGTTCAAATGTAAGCAGTGGCCGGAGTCAATGGTAGCAGTCCAATGTGTTGGCTCAGACGATGGATGAAGGAGACTGCAGCGGCAATCGGTGGAAGACGTTGGGACGATGACGGTCAGAGTAGTAAATGCATGACGGGTCAGATTCAGAATACAAAAATGGGTTTCATGTTTGAAACAGTAACTAATGACGTGTCTTTTTTTTTTTTTCCTTCTTATGTTGGGTGGTGCAGTGGCATCACGTGAACGGTTCGATTTATCGTGCAAATCAAAATCAACAAACGGCAGAGTGCAGTTGGCGCGTAGAAGTTAGAGAATCCGGAAAATTGTATTTGCACGATTTCCAACACTTGTCTTGAACTCGATTTTGCTGAGGAATTTGCCAACCCATCTTGGAATATGGAGAAAACTTACCCCTCTGTCATCGATTGTGTTTCTTTCATGCCCTAGTCTATTGGGTTTCTGAATAATTTTCCCTCGAATGCATTTGGAAATGGCTTGGCATGATGTGATCTCAGGATGATTTCCCCCATTGTTTGGATTCTAAAGGGATCTGCTTTTGACCCCTTAGAGTGGTTTGCTTCACGATGTTTTTGAGGTAGCCTGCCCTGGATGAACTTTACGAAGATATGTGATTGATCAACTTTTGAAATGACTTTGCCCCTGACATGACTACTTTCCTCATGATCCAGTTTCTCACATGATTGTACATTGCTTGAACTTCCTTGTTGCTAAATGTTGAGTTGCAGATAAATTTGTTCTTTCAAAAAATGGTAATTCTAATGTGATGCTCATGTAAAATTTGAAATCGAAATCATTATCGAAACGATGTTGTAGTGTATGGTGAATGAATCACTGATTGGAATACTCAAGTTGTGAAAAGTGATGTGAAAGTATGATACAAAAACAGATGATCAGGAGGTAGATTTGGAGTCAGGTTAACTCAACTTTGCTGTAATATGCTTTCAAAATAAACATTGTTTTAATTAGGTCTTTTAAATGTTGGTAACGTGGCCTGGTTCGTAGTTTTCATAAACAAAGGAAATAAAACTCAAACATTGCTTTTAACCCTTCACTCTCCTTGATGATCTCTAGTTCTATGTTCAGTTATTTGACAAACACATTTAACTTCCAAGATGATTTGTAGGTGAAGGTGTGATGGTTCAAGAACCAGTTAAATCTTTCAATCTTTCAGGTGACAGTCACATATTCTGGTTTAGTAGTCACACAAGGTTGTTTTTTCTTTTGTCAAGGATCTTTGGTATTTGATTTTTTTTATGTCCCTAATATTAGTCTGGACAGTTTCTTTTGATGTTCTCGACTTGGCGGGATTTTTCTTTGATTACTTTTTTTTTTCATTTTTTTTTGGAACAACTTGTGTGACATTTGTTTGCTTGATTTGAAAGAGTTATGACTGCCATATTGGTTGTTCAAGAGAAACCACCACTATGAGCTTTTTGGTTCTTCATGATATCTTTGACACTTTATGATGTGTGCGAGAAAAGAAGATGTGGTTGAACCTCTTATGAGAAGGTATCAAGAATGGTTCCCTTAGATATGAAATGAATCTCTTGGGAATCAAATGCATTAGTCATTTTAACTCAACAACTATCCGACCCAGGTTAAGATTAAGGATTCTTTTCGTTTAGAAAGAAACACTAACTCCTAGGCTCAAAAGGGTTGACGAGAGATTATCTTCCTTATATCTCCCCTATTTGGGAAGTGGAATAATTTCGTACATCGTCAGCAGGTTTTTTTCGAAAACATATTGTTGCAATTTGGGTATTTGTTTTTCATCATAGGTTTTAGGTGGATATGTGATGTCTCTCTCACTTGTGTGTTGCTCTAGATCCAATGTGGATGCTCTTCATGATGACCCAACAGAGTGGCATCAAAGCTCTTGGTTAGGCTATTTTACTTGTTTGAATAATAGAATCAAATACAAATATGAAGATGGTATTGTTTAATGGTTCTAATTACCATTTATGGAAGGGCAAGATGAAAAACTTATTATTTGTGAAGAAATTACATTTACAATTTTTAGTTATGCAAAGTCGAATTTTGTGTCTGATGAAGAATGCGAGTTCGAAAATCAACATGTATGTGGTTTTATACGATAATATGTAACAAATAATATTTATAATCATATTGCTAACCAGACACATGCAAAAATTTTTTAGGAGTAGATTAAGTCCTTGTATGCCTCTAAATCAAGAAATAATAAATTGTTGTTGTTGAATAGCTTCATAAGTTTCAAGTATAAGAAGGGGACTTCTATTTCATATTACTTGAGTTAATTTTAAGAGCTCTTGATCAGATGTCAGGAATGAGTATCAAATTTGGTGACAAACTTTTAGGAATTTTTCTATTGCTATCTTTACTAGAGTCTTGAGAGACGTTTTGGGTTTCTATCACAAGTTATGTTCTTAGAGGTGTTGTTTCTTTGGAAACAATTAAGGATGATATTCTTAATGAAGAGATGAGAAGGAAGACATAGGGTTCCTCATCTTAATTCGAGATACTTGTCACTAAAAATAGGGGATAAATCATAAAAAGGAACCAAAGGGTGGTAGAGAGAATAAAATAAGCAAGTCCAAGCCACGATACAAGAATATGGAGTGTCATTATTTTCATAAAATAGGACACGTACAAAAGTATTGTTATCAGGGGAAAATGGATAATGAAGGCAAGAAAGATAAGTCTAAACAAAGAGAACATGAAGATCACGATGATGATCGTGCTACTACTGCTATTCGTAATGATCTTGTTATTCTGCACGATCATGAGACTATTAATCTCGTATCAGATGAGAGCATGTGGATAGTAGTTGACAGTGGTGCTACATTGCATGTTACACCAAGGAAGGATTTCTTCACATTTTATACTTCTTGTGACTTTGGAGTGTTGAAGATGGGTAACGATGGTGTATCTAAGGTAATTGGTGTTGGTGGTCTTCGCTTGTAAACCAACACGTGAATGCAATTGTTGCTTTGTGGTGTCAATCATGCTCCAGATGTTCGTTTTAATTTGATCTTTGTGCATATGCATGATGATTGTGGTTATGACAATCACTTTGGTTCTAGAAAGTGGAAACTCGACAAAGATAACTTGGTTTTGGCTAAAGGGGAAAAGCTTCCTTAACTGTATTGGACAAAAGCTTTGGTTGCTATGGACTGTGTGAATACTATCAACATGGAAGCATCTTTGTGGCACCAAAGACTTAGTCATATTAGTGAAAAATGGTTGAATGTTTTGGTCAAAAAGATGTCTTCCAGGACTAAAGAATGCAGATTTGGAGAAGTATTCTCATTGCATGGCTGGTAAACAGAGTAAAGTGTCTTCCCTCAAAGAAGTTAACGTTGCATCAATAGGTACATCTTGATGTTTCTGATCCATTAAAGGTAAAATTCTTTAAGGTTTTGGGTGAATATGTGGTGCCTCTTTCACTTGTGTGTTGCTTTTGACCCATGTGGATGCTTCTCATGTTGACCCAATAGTGGTATCAGAGCCGATAGTTCAATTAAGAGACCTACTCCTTGTATCGAAAGTCTTCTTGAAAATATGATGGTCAGGTGGAGTATCCAGTTGTAGTGTCCGCAATGTCGGTACAAGTGTATGTGAATGAAAGAACTTCTTCTTGAGGGAGAATATATTGAATGAACTCACACAGAGGGAGATTGTTGTGTACAAATTAGCTGGAAGTTACACATTGCTTAGAAAAGTGAAAGTTGAACATTTTAGAAGTGAAATGACTCCTACACTTATCACTTTAATTTTTTAGATGAATATGTGATGTCTCTCTCACTTGTGTTGCTCTTAATCCAATATAAACGCTCCTGGTAATGATCCAACATAGAGTACATAAGTTTCTGTAGCAAATAACTAGGGCTGTATTTGGACCTCTAGATCCGAGAACCGGATCAATGGATCGGCCGAAATGTTACTCGGTCCGGGAATGAGTAATTTTTTTATCCGATAACAAAAATGGATACTATATTGAATATTTATTGGATACTTTTGTCGCATATCCGAAGTAACGGTCCGGTTTCGGTCCAAAAAAATATTCATCACTGTTTCGGTCCGGTCTGGATTTATCCGATTATTATTTCGGTCCGATTCTCGGGATAACAAATATCCAGACCGGACCGGACCGATAACAACCCTACAAATAACTACTTTACTAACTAACTTCCTAAAAATGTTTGAAGTTATCCCTAACTAATTTGTTGTCTTTTTAATTGATGAGATGAAATTATCTTCACTCGAGACTATCTCATGTAATACTTCATTTTCTCAATTATATATTCACTCTAAACTTTTCTTGAACCTTCTATGTATCATTATTCTCATATTTTTCTATATTTTTTCTCCATTATTATTATTATTATTATTTTATCTTTCTCTCTAACTTCTCTATTATTTTTTTTGTCTGATGTTAACTCTATTATTTTTAGTCCTAATATATTATTATTTTTATTGATTTGCTTTTATTTAGGTAAGATTTATTCATATATACAATATCTAATTTTAATACCCCAAGGATTAAAATAATATTATCCAGACTAATATTTTTGTAATTTCTTTTACAAAAATTAAAACAAATAATAAAAAACAAAAGGTAATATCTTTATACTAAATAAAAGAATATTATGTTTATTTGAACTAAAAACACATTTAAATCTTTATTAAAATATATTGTGAACAAATACTAAATGAAGTACATTAATAATACACTAGAATTAACATATTTTATATTGAAAGTTGGCATGAGTATTATTTCTAAAGGTGTTAATATACCAAATTCGACATATAATATGATTATGTATATATTTGGTTCCCATACACTTCATATAAAGTGATCATCTTCAAAGCAAAATCATGAGTTTGTTTTGCTTATACACAAAATATGACATCAATATTATACGTATATATAATTTTGAGTTTTATATTACTTTTTTTTACTGTTTTAAATCACACGCATTCAAATTGTATTTTATACAGGTCGGTTTTGACCTTTATATAAATTTATACAATTTTTTAAATTTATCTTTTATTTCAATATCCAATCATTGGCACATTGATTGTTTATCCTTGTTTTATGCTTTGTGTATGTATATTAAAAATTTTAATGTATACTTTTTTTAAAGAACAATTTTTTATTTAAATTTTTTAAAGAATATTTTAAAGTGTCCTTAAAACAAAACATTGTTGTTACTCGTTACATGTTGTGTCGTTGTCCCTTATTATTAAGGTCTGAAAAAAGAAAATCACAAAATCACAGCTAATATGATACTATAGTATATATATGATAATATGAGTGTGTCATACAATAATTTAAATTAAAAGCAGCCCATGTATATTTCTCTTTTGTTCGTGGCCATTGTTTTTGTTGGAATAAAATTTTTAATATCAATTTATAGGCCACGTGCGTATCACGTGCTGTTCAATTATTTTGTCACCGGGTATGAGAATAGTACATGGTATGGTGCTAATAGGAAAGAGTGTATCTCATGAACAACAATGTGTATTCATAATAGATAGGAGAAAATTTATATACCATTTATTAAATGTAGTTTTTATCATTTTTTAATAAAAATATAACAAATATTTTTAAATAGTTTTTAAAGAGTGAAATAAAAGGAAATTACATATGTGTAAGAGAAAATTATATATTTATTATATTTTTATTAAAAAATAGTAAAAATTATATCTAAAAAATTGTTTCTAAATTTTATCTTGTAGAACATTAGAGTTGTTCGTTCAAAATTAGACGATTAAAATTTATTTTTATAAAATAACTTCAATTATAAAATGAAAAAATAACTGTTATTAATATTAATTAATTTTGGTTTATCGATATTTTCAAAGTAAACGTGTGATGTCAAATATAAGAAATCTAATTTCATATGTAAATGTAATGTGCCATTATTATATGAGTTGTATTAGTATAATATCATTGGTCAACAACAAAATGGTATTTTTGGTCACAAAAAGCAGGAGCAAATTCCTTAATGAGGAGGGTCTATGTTAGTTTTAGAAACTAAGTAGATCACAGCTAATCACCAACTATACAGATAATACAAGGGTACTTTTCCTCTAAAAGCTCTAGTGTCTTAAACAGTCCTGTTCTCACCAAACAAAGCATTAACCTGGTCCATTACTTTTCTTTTCCCCTATTATAGGATGGTTATAATACATTTAGTTCCAAATACTTTGTCAGGCATTGCAGCTACTCCATGCATAATCACAATGATAGAGGAGAATGCTCGAATATCTAAACTCATTTGCATTATTTATAAACTGTAAAGAGGATAAGGTGTTCACATGTTGAAATAGGCAAAATAGTTAAGATATGAATAGAAGTATACACATCAATGCAACTCAAGGTGGAATTTCATATAATTATAAATGATCATATAAGTGCAAATGATTAGTGTTGAAGTATAATTCAAATTTAATATAATTTAATTAGTTACTATTTTTTGTATTTAGATTTAATTTGAGATGCATTTGAATTTTAGTTTTTTTTGGTGGTATAAATATTGAGTTTCAGTTTGTAATAGAGATTTCATTTGTGTAATAGAGAGAGTATGACTGAATTTCACTCTTCTTTAAAAGTTAGTTACATATCTATTTGTTCTCTCTTCTTTCATCTTCATTTTTATCTTCAACCTTGTGTACCAACAATTGACATCTAGAGTCCCAGTTAGATTCACAGCGAAACACGAGTGTATGTGAGATGTGTGTGATTGATTTCTGCTCATTCAATTCACATTGAATTGAAGATCAGAATTGAAACAAAATCACATTTCTTGATTTTGAGGGATTGAGAAACAGGAGTGTTGGTGAGATCTGAGTGAATTTGCACAAAAACGAAGATGAGCGGCGAAAATTGTAGCTTGAACACAAAGCTTCCATTATTTGATAGAAAGAACTAGAATCGATGGATGATTCAGATGCGCGTGTTGTTTGACGCTCAAGATATTCTTGATCTCGTCAAGTTACATGCTGGTTGCATCATATGCAACTAAAGCACAAAGAAACACGCAAAGAGAAACGAGGAAGAAGGATCAGAAAGCATTGTTTTATATCCATCAATGTGTGGATACAAATGTGTTTGAGAAGATCGTTAATTCAACGACGGCGAAGACTACATGGGACACACTCGTACGATACTACGGTGGTGACACATCAATGAATAAGGTAAGGCGAAGCTTCAGAGTTTACGTATACAATGTGAGAATCTCAACATAAAGAACAATGAAAAGGTACGAGATTACATCTTCAGAGTGATCGTGGTCACCAATAAGATGGAGGCTTGTAGAGAAACGTTATATGAAGAAGTTATTGTTGTGAAGATACTGATATCACCCACTCTTCAGTTTTATTATATTGTTGTAGCAATTGAACATTCTAAAAACCTCAACACCATGAGAATTGAAGAGCTGCAGAGTAGTCTAAAGGTACAAGAGTTCCGTCTGAATGAGAGAAACTCTGAAAGAGAGGTAGTCCAGATTCTGAAAGTGTCTTTATGTAAAAAGAATCAGAAGCAGTCAGAGGTCAAGAAGAGACGTGGTGATTCTTAGAAGTCGGAAGCCTCCAACTTTGATGAGAAGAAACGTCAGAAGGGAAAATATAAGTTTGACAAGAGAAATGTTCAGTGTTACAAATGTAATATGTTTGACCACTTTGTTGCTGACTGTTGGTCAAACAATGTGGAATTCCATATCAATGCAAATTAAGCATCCTTTTAAAGTTCAAACTATTTTATTCCATTGCAACTCAAGTTTCATCCAATAATTTTCAAAATTTAAAAGCTTCAGAGTCAATTCAATGATCATGCAAATGATTATTTCAATTTACTTTGTCTAAAAAACAAATTACTATTACCATATATTAAAGTATATAAATATCAAGAGAACAAAGGGTGATGAGGAGCATAAGGAGAGTGAACTATAACGATTAGAAGATTACTAGATGATAACTAACTTTATTGTTAGTTATAAGTTAGTTATAGAGGTTATTAAATTTGTTACTTGTGAGCTAAACTACACTACAATATGGATGATCCATCGTACCTTATGGTGCAAATTATTTAGATTGTATATAAGCTTAACTTGTATTCTATTCTTTTTTAATGAGAATTCACTTTTATCATGTTCATTTTTATTTTCTCAATACCATCCTCATACCTTAAATACATTGAATTTGTTAGTATATATAGTTTTTTAAAATTAACTCATAAAATATCAAACTAAATACACTAAAATTGAAATATGTAAAAGAAACAGATAATCATGTGTGCCATCTTTTATGTTCCACATACGTATATATCATAATTATAGTTGTTAAAGTATGTCTTCAAACCTTAAGTGATATAGAGAAAGGAAACTTATTTTGAGATTGTAGAAATTAGAAAATCAAAGAAAAAGCAGGTAGAAGGATCGTATACGGTATCGAAACCACAATTAGGCACTTCAATGATAGAGTTGAAGTGCAGGAGGCCAGTTACGGCAGCGTCGAAGTGGTGATATGAAGAGCAACGATGGTGCTTAGTGGTCTTGCCAGAGGCCGGTAGGTCGGCATCGGGCTGGGTATGGCAACTCATTTGAGCTTGTCGGGTATCGCATTTAGTCCAGGTATTTTTTTGTGTATCGAACTTGGGTGTTTTTTGTTTTTGGATATGTTTATTATGGGTTGTATTTTGGGACGTTAAGCATTTGTTGTATTTCGACAATTATAAATATGTATCCCTATCATTCTTGTCTTCACCATCTTTAGAATTTTACTGGTGAAGATAGAGGAAAGAAGTGAAAATCCTAGTAAGAGAAAACTTAGAGAGACAAGGATTGAGGTAAACCTTTGAAGGTATCTAAGGGGATTTGAAAACACTTATAAAAACTTTTGAAAATGATTCATATATAGAGTTGAAGATATTGGGAAACACTTTTAAACACCTTGGGATTTTGTAATTCTTATAGAGAGTTGGAGAGATTGAAAAATATTTGGATAGAAAATAGGTTTGTTCTTGAGAACTTGAGTGAATTTTTTCTTGTAACTTAATTGTAATATTTTGTAACAATTTTCGAAAATATAGTGAAATGAATATCCATTATCTTCCTTAGAGGAGACTGTTTGATCAAACTTGGTAAACAAGTTATTATGTTTTTGTCTCTTATCATCTTTTGTCAAGTTAAGTTATTGTCCTATTAGACATAGAGTTATTTTTGCTGAAGACTACTTATTTTGGTTTTTCTTGTTCCTTGTCATCACACATCAAATTTATCAATGTGATTTAACTTGTCAATTTCACAAGAAGTGATTCTCACCACGGGGCTAAGGAATTTTGTTTACAAATGAGCACCATGAATTCTAAATGGAAGATCGAGTAGTTTTATGGAGACAATAATTTGGGATTATGGAAAATGAAGATGCAAGTAATATTAACTCAAGAGAAATCTATTGAATTGAAAGGTGAGGAGTGTCATTATCTTGTGGCATCAGGAATAAAGTTCTAAGGGAAGTCGTCAGGAAAACTGTTGTGACTTCGAGGTGGGAAAAAATTTAATCATTATATATGACCAATTATTTGACTAATATTTGTGTCTGAAATAACGACTGTACTAATTTTAAATGGTAGAGAACAAATCCATAGTAGAGCATTTGATCAAATTTCACATTATCATTGGTAATTTGAAGAATATTTAGGTGAAGATTAAATAAGAGAATTAGGTTTCACTCTTGTTAACTCATAACCCATGTTATTTGAGAACTTCAAGGAAACCATTTATGGTAAGGAATTAACTATTGCTTTGGATGAAGTGCACTCAACTGTAAGATCCAAAGAATTTTCAAAGGTGAAAGATTTGAAGATTGAAGATAATGGTGAAGGCTTGAGTGTCTCAAGAAGAGGAAGTGAGCGTAGAGGGATGTCCAATTCAAAGAAGTTTGACAAGTCTAGGTTAAAATACTTTATTTGTTAAAAAATCGGTCCCTTCGTGAAGGATTGTCTCGAGAGGAGGGGCAATGATAATTATATTCAGATTGTAATTGCCTCGGATAAGGATAATTATGAGAGTGTTGATGCACTAGTGGTGTCATGTTTGGAGATTGAAGAAAAATGGGACATGAACTTAGGTTTCTCTTATCACATGTGTTCAAGAAAGGAATACTTTAAGACGTTGTAGCTTAATGAAGGTGGAATGTGGTTCACCTTGGTGATAATAATGCTTGCAAGGTTTTAGTCTGTTGCACCAGAGTTGAACATGAGGTGTTGAAGATTTTACATTGTGAAATTATAATAGCTAAAGGGTCTAAAATATATGGCATATATATTTTTGAAGGTTCAAATGTTGTTATTTATTCATTATCATTTAGTGAAGACTTTCATGAAAAGAACAAGCTATGAGGTTTGAGGTCAACGCTTGGTGGATGCTTGGGGGTTGTTTTAGAACACTTGAATGATTTTTGTAGAAGATAAGGGATAAAAACACATTTGACCATTGACTTGATATGAAGTTTCTAGAGTAAGGATGGGGTCAAAGCAACTTACCTGAGCAACATGTATTCATTTACATGAATACACTTCCAAACACTTATGGAGGTTTGAAGTAGGAAAATTGTAACCTACTTTAATTTAAAGGTCGTCAAAATTTTGCTAATTGATCAAATTAGGTCAATTCAGTTTGGTGGTAAAGTTGTGGATTATGTCTTCAATGGTTATACAAGAGGTAGGAAAGGTTATGAGTTGTTGGGAGTGGAACTTGGAGGATCAAAGTTCATCAATTACAAATGTATTACTTTTACTGAACTGCCTTAAGGGAAGAAGAGTAAAGACTTAGGGATGAATCTTTTAGAAATTGTGATGGAAAATACTCAGTTTGAGATGCAAGTTCATACTATAGATACTAGTAGTAGTTAGAGGACGATTATAGAAATCTTTGATTATCATTTGACCAGGTACTAGTAGACAAATGAGGGCAAAGAAAGAACAATGGTCATCAATATAGTAGAATTTTTCAACCAAGAGATATTAGTTATGTCAAGTGTCATTAATGTTAACAATTTGTTCACATGCAATCTAGATGTCTATAATTTATAGAGGATGTGCAAAGCATAAAGAAGAAGACAGAAGAATTGAAAAGCGCCCATTCTGCAGATATGGTTAGTTATGAAGATGGTCTTTTTCTTTGTGAGGATGAAAGTGACTATGAAGTGAAGAGATGTGAGACTTTGAAAGAAGGAAATATATGTTGTGTTAAAATGGATACCCATCCAAGTCCCACATCGATAGTAAAGAAGACTAAGATGTATCACAAGAATCTTACCACTACCTGTCTACTTGAATTGCTTTATATGGACCTCATGAGACTTATGCAAGTTGAAAACATAAGAGGCAAGAAATACGTCTTTGAGTGTATTGATGATTACTCAAGGTATACTTGAATTGAGTTCAATCCTAAAAAGTTTAATACATTCACTACCTTTGAAGGTTTATGCCAATATTTGCAAGATGAAAAAGGAGAAAAAATTGGTAAGATCATTCATATTCGCAATGATCATGGAAAAGAATTCGAGAATTCAAGCCTCTCTAAATAACTCATGAGTTTTCATCTTAAATCACACCTCAACAAATTGTACTCTTGAGCACAACAAAAAACGTACTTTACAATAAATGACTAGAGTTATGATTTATGCCAAAGAACTTTCATAACACTTTTGAGCTGAGACAACGAATATTATTGCGTGTCATATTTATAATTGAATTACCATTCGTCTAGGTACCTGGTTACTCATTATGAGCTATGGAGGGGAAGGAAGACAAATGTTAAATACTTTAATGTGTTCAAACACTTGTTATATCTTATATATAGAAATAAAAAACGAAAGTAAATTAAATAAAATATTTATTATGAGACGAATGAATGATGTAACCAACTATAATTCACAACTAATAATTTATTTTCTCACAAAGATATCTAAGTTACCTTTAAATTAATTTATAGATTAACAAAATGATACTTATTAACCATTATTAATACTAAAGCTTTGTCAAAAAAAAAACCCTACTATTATAGGATTGAAATTGAAATTTGCAAAGAAATAGTATATAAAAAGTGCATAAATCGAAAATCATGGGGTTTGATTGGGCCAATGTCGGCATCAAAGGGTGACAAATAAAGACAAGTGCCATGTAGGTCCCATTCTCTTTTTCACACTGTCCATTCAATGATTCTTCATCACTCTATAAATGCAGCTGCAAACCACTCCACATTTTCCTACCACATTAAACTCATTTTAATATTACATTAATGTACCACCTTTAATTTAACCTCATTTCCCTCAAAACAACATTAAACACTGTCTCTCTCAAACTCATAGCTATTCTTTACACTTTTTTTTTTAAATAATATCTATCTCCTTTTCATTTATTTATCACTCTGCAAAAAGAAAAAGTGAACTCAAACAAAACACCAATAGTGAAGAGAAGGAAAAGTAGAATCAAAGCTACTTCTTTGTTACTTCCTTCTTCTTCTTCTCACTTCTTTCACTTTACCATCTTGAAAGATAAGGTTTATTGTATTATCCATTACACAACTTCAAGCTCATAATGTGGAACATGTCAACAGTGATTCTTCTGCTACTTCTTCAGTTTTCATTTTCTCTTATTGGTTATACTACAGCTTCTGTGTCTTATGACTCTAAAGCTATCACCATTAATGGACAAAGAAGGGTTCTCATTTCTGGATCCATTCATTATCCAAGAAGCACCCCTGAGGTATTTTTATGAATGAGCTTCTGGGTCATTGTGTTTTCTTGTTTTTATCTAAAGGGTATCTTAAAGTTTCTTCCTTTTTTCTTCTTGTTGTGTCATTTATGTGATTTGATTAACTGTGTTTTTTTACTTCAGATGTGGCCAGATCTTATTCAGAAGGCTAAAGAAGGAGGTTTAGATGTGATTCAGACTTATGTTTTCTGGAATGGACATGAACCTTCACCTGGCAAAGTAATAACTAATGATAAAAAATGCTTTTTCAGTAGTATTTTTGTTTTGCTTAAACAGTGCATAAGTGATTAAGTGCATAAATGATTAAGTACATAAGTGATTAAGTGTATAGGTGATTAGTGAAAATAATCTTTTTTTGTTTTTGTTTTCTTGATTGATGTAGTATTATTTTGAGGGGAACTATGATTTGGTGAAGTTCATAAAGGTGGTGCAGCAAGCTGGTCTCTATGTTCATCTAAGGATTGGTCCATATGTTTGTGCTGAGTGGAACTTTGGGTAGGGTTATTGTTCTTTTTCCTCTTTTTTTGGAAAAAATATTTGACACATGTCAAACTCAAACTAGATTTGCTTAATTGGTTTTCAGGGGTTTTCCTGTTTGGTTGAAGTACATTCCTGGAATCAGTTTCAGAACAGACAATGAACCATTTAAGGTAACATTTCAGTTATTATTAACCACCTTAGGAATTGTTAAGATTCTCAGTTTTTTTCATTGATTAGATAGAATCTTCTAAATTCTAATTGCTTTTGGTTTTTACATTGGCATAATGAAGTTTCAAATGCAAAAGTTTACTGAGAAGATTGTTGGTATGATGAAAGAAGAAAGGTTATATGAGTCTCAAGGTGGTCCAATAATTCTATCCCAGGTAAATTAAAAGATACTACTGGCTTTCTACTTAACTCAACTTTGCTTTTATAGTATTTTTAGGTTTTATTTATTGACAAGAACTTGTGATTTTGTATAGATTGAAAATGAATATGGACCTGTGGAGTATGAAATTGGTGCTCCTGGTAAGTCCTATACAAAATGGGCAGCAGATATGGCTATAGGACTCGGTACCGGAGTGCCGTGGATAATGTGCAAGCAAGATGATGCTCCTGACCCTGTTGTAAGTTCCGTTGAATTGTTCGTTTTTTAAGAAAACATTTTATTCCTGATACATTCTTTTATGCCACTAAGGATTTCATCTTCTAATTTCGATGTCAAAACAGATTAACACCTGCAATGGCTTCTATTGCGATTATTTCTCTCCAAATAAGGCTTCTAAACCAAAGATGTGGACAGAAGCTTGGACTGGCTGGTATTAATGCCTTGTTTCTGATTTCTTGTGTTTTCATAAGATTAAGATAAATACAAGATAGATATAACTTGTTGTGACTATACATTGCTTCTTTTATGCTTGCAGGTTTACTGAGTTTGGAGGTCCGGTACCTCACCGACCGGCTGAAGACATGGCGTTTTCAGTTGCAAGATTTATACAAAAAGGGGGATCGTTTATCAATTATTACATGGTAACTTCATTGTTTATCGAGTTTAATGCGTTATTTGTATGGGTTCATTACTATTAAATATTGAACTTGGCCTTTTGTTTCGTTCATTTTAGTATCATGGAGGAACAAATTTCGGTAGAACTGCTGGTGGTCCTTTCATTGCTACAAGCTATGACTATGATGCACCTCTTGATGAATATGGTAAACAAAGGATTCAAATACTTAACATAACCAATAAGAACTTCACATAAGTAGGGTTCTGAATTTTGTTCTTCTCTATGTAGGATTGCTGAGGCAACCGAAATGGGGTCATCTTAAGGATTTACACAGAGCAATAAAACTCTGTGAACCTGCTTTAGTTTCTGGAGATCCTACCCTTACACGGATCGGAACCTATCAAGAGGCTCATGTGTTTAAATCGAAGTCGGGAGCTTGTGCTGCGTTTCTTGCAAACTATAATCCAAAATCTTTTGCAACAGTGCCATTTGGAAATATGCATTACAACTTACCTCCTTGGTCTATAAGCATTCTTCCTGACTGCAAAACAACGGTTTATAACACTGCAAGGGTGAGACGAGAAAAAAAGCATTTATATTTCACATGAGCTTGACCAAATATATGTGATTGACTGAATTTAAAACTAAAACTTTCCGAAATCTTTGTACAGGTTGGTTCGCAGAGTGCCCAGATGAAGATGAGTCTCATTCCTATTCACGGTGGACTCTCTTGGGAAGTGTTTACTGAACAAACAGCCTCAACTGATGATAGTTCCTTCACCATGACTGGTCTATTGGAGCAGTTAAATACAACGAGAGATTTAACCGATTACTTGTGGTACTCAACAGAGTGAGTAATTAAAAACTCGACAGCTTTTAAACCATAACTCTTATTATTCATTTTGGTTTTTCCATTCTTATAGTTCCCTTTTTTTTGCCAGTGTTGTAATTGATCCCAATGAAGGATTTTTGAGGGGTGGAGACGATCCTGTTCTTACGGTGTTATCCGCTGGGCATGCTATGCATGTTTTTGTCAATGGTCAACTGTCAGGTGAGGAACACAGTCCTGCATTACAAATTTCACTAACACTAAATTCAATGACGAGTCTAATAATTTAATTAAGCACTTATCATATAAATACTTTTGATTAGGAACTATATATGGAAGCTTGGAATTCCCTAAGCTAACATTTAGCCAGAGTGTGAAGCTCAGACCCGGTGTCAACAAAATCTCTCTTCTAAGTGTTGCAGTTGGACTCCCGGTCAGTTCTCTCTCGTGCACACACATGCACTGAAAAATATATTGTTACTAAGTTGATATGTCGGAATCGTGAACTGTATTATTGCAGTATCATCTTTCATGACAATTCTATATTCCTTACTTGCTGTCTGTTATCTAATCACAGAATGTTGGCCCTCATTTTGAAACATGGAATGCTGGTGTTCTTGGCCCGATTACGCTAAATGGTCTTGATGAAGGTAGAAGAGACTTGTCTTGGCAGAAATGGTCTTACAAGGTTCTACCTCTAACATTCGCCGTGTTTTTTCTCTCTATATTACTTGATTTTGCTCGAAATTCATTTGAATTACCGTTCTATTTAGGTTGGTCTCAATGGTGAAGCGTTGAGTCTTCATTCTCTTAGTGGAAGTTCCTCAGTGGATTGGGTTCAAGGAAGTTTAGTTTCTCAAATGCAGCCGTTGACTTGGTACAAAACTACTTTTGATGCCCCGGCCGGAGTTGCACCGTTTGCTTTAGACATGGGAAGCATGGGAAAAGGACAAGTGTGGCTAAACGGACAGAATCTCGGCCGTTACTGGCCTGCTTATAAAGCAGCATCTGGTAAATGTGATAACTGTGACTATGCAGGAACTTATACCGAGAATAAATGTAGAAGTAACTGTGGCGAAGCTTCTCAAAAATGGTGAGCAAGAAACATATTTTTGTTTAATGCTAATGAGAAGAAACTATACGACGAACTAATCCCTGTATGGTAATTTCAGGTACCACATTCCTCGTTCGTGGTTGGAACCAACCGGAAATCTATTGGTTGTGTTTGAAGAATTGGGCGGAGATCCGAATGGAATCTTTTTGGTTAGAAGGGATATAGACAGTGTATGTGCGGATATTTACGAGTGGCAACCGAATCTTATAAGTTATCAAATGCAAAGTTCTGGCAAATCTACAAAACCTATTAGACCAAAAGCTCATCTATCATGTGGCCCTGGACAGAAAATATCATCAATCAAATTTGCTAGCTTTGGTAATCCAGTAGGGTCTTGTGGAAACTTCCATGAAGGAAGTTGCCATGCTCACAAGTCTTATAATGCTTTTGAAAAGGTATTGCTATATATAGCTAAACATAGTTTTCGATGTAGATTTTTACACTGTCAACCTATCAAAATCGTCACACATCCATTTTTTAATGTTTGATTGTGACTTTTGTTGTTGCAGAATTGCGTTGGACAGAACTCGTGCAAGGTAACGGTGTCACCTGAAAATTTTGGAGGAGATCCATGTCCAAATGTCTTGAAGAAACTCTCGGTCGAGGCCATTTGTGCCTGATCATTTCAACCACTTTCTAGATTGATTTTTCTCCGACATCGAACGCTGTATTTTTGCCTCAACGAAATTCTAAACTACTTGAAGATCATAACCACAAGCATTAATTTGGCTTTTACCAAAGTGAAGTTGCAGAAAACACAACACACCATCTGGTTGGAAGCCGGTAGAGATTGCTGAAATGATTGTGGATGTGTGTATATATTTTGTGTTATTCTTGTATAACAAATGTGAAAGGTGAAGAAAATTTTCTTAGATGCACAAAGAGACTAATATTATTCGAGTCCAAGTCCATGTGCAATTGATTATTATAGTGTGGAAGCATCTTGCTTCTTGTATTATTAGTATTATTTTTCTATTGTAAGCTACATTGATAGAAACTTGATTGTTTTCTTCTTGTAAGAAACTTTATATAATGAAACATGATCAATCATATGGAAAAAGGAGAAGAATGGAATATGATTTTGTTGCTTTTCTGTTGGATGATTCTGTTTTCTTAGAAACATACATGCATACGTTACCAACTATGGCACGAAAGAATCTATAACTTCCAAGAGAAGAAAATCATAATTGTCTTTGAATGGAATATGCATATTTAGGTAGTTTTGTTAGGAGGAGAAAGAAAAAGAAAAGGGAATTACTCAATAGGCCTTTACATAAGCATGTCACACCCTTAAAATTCAAAACTGTCCTTCATGCGTCCGTTGTCCTTCATGTGTTTAGAGACATTCTTCGTGGTATTTGGGTATATTCGGAGATGTATTTCCAAAATCTCCCCTAAAAGTTTATGAAGGCGTGATAAATACAAAGGAGAACTATTTCGAAGATGCATTTTCGAAATCCTCCCTGATTCACATCAGAACATCACCATTGTCTACGCATTTGATTTTTGTGAGGCCAAAATTCATACATTAACTTAAATTAACCAAAATCAAAGATAAAGGAGGGTAAAAAGTCATACATTGATAAAAAAAAAAAAAGTCAAGATAATTCATACATAACATGAGTCCCAAAATACATCCAAAAATACAAAAAAAAACAATATTAGCTCCCGACGATAATCCTCTGATACCAGGTGACTCTCGAAATCATCATGTATCGTCTATAGGTCTATGCGGCCGATGGTGGGAGGAGCATACTTATGGGGAGGTCTCAGAATAATCTGCGAGGAGGCAAACTGGCGCATCACTCGCTCAAGCGGATAGTGATACATAAGAGATGACCCACATGCCAGCCATCCAGAGTATAAGGAAATGACGTCAAACTGACGCGTCTGACAGTGACATTCGTATGGGCAGAAGCAAACATCGTATGGTATCATACGGTCAAGAGGGACTATGGATGGCTCGAGCGCACCATTCCCCTATGCGGTACAAAAGCAGATGCACGTGGTCAGTCCTTTGTGTATTTAGGCGAAACTTCCCACTAGTGATGCGAGGGAAGTGGGATATGATCCATGCCTGAAAATGTTTTAGATACAATATTAGTAACAAGTGTAAAAAATGAACCATGGTAATATCACTAACAAGAAATTACCGTAAGCAGTGTGCATCACCCCGTCAATGCTTTGTCTTTCAAAGATAACTCTCGTCCAGCTTCGAGTACAGGTAGACCAAACAGGCGGCCCCCCAGTTGTACTCATGAATCGCAGTTAGGTTTGTGAAGTACTTGAGGTATGCCACATCAACATATGTTGCACTTTTATCCACAAACATGGATCTACCAACCAATAACAGTAGGTAACACCTCAATGCGCAATGTCAGTGGTAATTAACTCGCCCTTCATCACCACCGCCATGTGCCCTTCACATGATCATTATAAAGCTTTCCCCAAAATCTAAATCATGCCTAAGCACCTCTGGTGCAAATTTCCTCCTCCGACATCTTACCAGGGCCATTCCCCAATAATCTGATTATCAGATCAACCCCTTCCTCTCACCTGATCCTCCCGTGGTCCAGTAATCCTCCCTGATAGGAAGGTGTAGTAGGCATGAGACATCATCCAAAGTGATTGTCATCTCACCTATATAGGGGAAAATGACGTCTTTAAGTGCCACCTTTATGCAAAAGTCGCCTGCATGTCGTGGTTTATGGTCACTTATGTAGATGAACATAATCCGACAAGACTAGAATCACGGATAACATCACCAAACCAACAACCACTGGGTTGTGCCGACACCAGTATCTTTTTTCCGTGGTTAATCATTTTCAAACAATCATGCTCCTAAAAAAAGAAAACATAATTAGTATGGATGTAATTAGTTGATAACATATGTATATGTATTGCAAAACAAAAGAAATATATCTCTCCATTCCAAACATGCCTAGCAGCATGTTCTGCATAATTATAAAGTAAGGAATTGTCATATGGCCCTCCTGGATAACTTTTCAATGGGACACCCTGATCGACTTCCTCTGGGCTTCAGGGTCAACTAAGGCCTCAGGATCCTCAAGTTCTGCTTCATCGTATGCCTGAGAGACGACTACGAGAACAAGACAGTAGGGATTACGAAGTAGATGGAGCATTAAACGAGTCATCAGTAACTAGTGGTCTCATGGTTATGGTTACGGCCCATTCACATTGTACTGACGCAGTTTGAGACACACGCCCGACCTTAATCCGACCTTAGTTGATGAAAAGAAGATGTTTCGATGTTATGAGATGATGGAAAGAAGGAGAAAAGTACGACTAATTATACAATGCTTAAATGCTTAAATGCAATGAATGGGAGAGGGAGAGCTCAAATGGGTTTTTTTGAGAATTTTTTTAGAAAATGAAGAAGGAGGAAGAGGGAATGGTTATGGCACGGGTTAATCAAAGAAAGCGCATGGAGATGCATCTTTGGATCACCAACACATTTTTGAATAAATGGTGTTTACGAAAATGAATCTTTGGACGCACTTTTTACACATGCTGAGATGTATCTCTGGGTTAAATTTTAACATAAAGGGTTGTCTCTTCAATTTGGTCTGAGAAATGGGGTAAATAGGTGTGTCCAAAGATGTATCTCCGTATGTTAGGGACATTATGGACTTTTCATGTTGGTGTGGGAGCATCTATAAGGGTGGAAAGAACATTTCTCAAGGAAAAAATACAACAACAACAAACCCAAACCAACCCGATACATATAATTAATAGGATTAACATTCAAATCCTCAAACGAGATCTCAATGTTACAACTACTACTAATTTCCAACCAGTCCCACGATAAAGATTTAACCTGTGAAATCACAATATTAATGTACAAATGACCACCTTTGAATAGAATTGCATTTATAGTAAGTCAAAATATGTTAATGCTACGTGGTCCTTTCCTTTCAATGCTTTTTACAAGATGCAATTTAGTATGATTTTCAAATGAAAGTTTGTGATAATAAAGGCTTAACTATGCATAGCAAATAAACCTTCTTTCTACCGAATACATCAACATGTTGGTTAGAAGATAACAAGCAACATCTAGACAACCGTTATAAACTATATCATCAAACTTGCAGAAACCTTAAATGAATATTTTTTTAACTCCAAGTATACAACTATGTTCTTACTCTTTCTCTACTTCAACACCAAAGCATAGTCTACTCGGCTATGTGCTCTAGATATAGCCTAGAAGAAAAGTCATTCCCTCCTTGTGTTCATGGCTGGAGGGATTGTAGAAACCTTTGATTGCTCTTTGGATTTAATCATCCAAACTTTTTCTCGACTCAAGAGGGAAATGTTTGGATAAAAAAATGAGATTCATGGTATCTATCATAACTATTTTGTCACAAAAACTTTGTGGGCTTGGAGAAACCATAACTCTACATGCATATATCATGAATATATCCCTAGATATCGCCTCTCCTTGACTTCCCACTCCATGACAAAATTTTTATGTATTTGCTTCATAAGCCTCAAACAAACATACAAAAGAAAAAACAATTTCATCAACTGAAACTTTTTCAACTACTTTTGCACCAATATCAATGTAAACGAAAGTTGTAATGAAACACCAACTTGTACTGACTTTTGCGGTACCTTTTGCACCTAATTTGAGACATGTCAATGCAACTTCTCTGGTTTCATATTGAACTATTCAGATATACTCAACGCAGAATTTTGACCATTCACAAAGGGCTCTCACTAGTTAAAGGTAGAGGCATTATTGACTCAAGGTTTAACCCTAAGCCCCTATCTATTTACTTTAATTTTGGATGTACTCACGAAACACATTCAAGAGCCAGCATTGAGAAGTATGTTTTTTACATATGATATAGTCCTACTTTAAAAATCGAAGGAAAATTTAAATGAGGGGTTAGATACTTAGAGACAAGCTTTAGAAACACGTGGTTTTCACCTAGTAAAATGGAGTATTTGGAATGTAAGTTCAACAAAATAAGAATTGTTTCTAACCTATAGGTGAAAGTTGAAGATCATATCATCTATCAAGTCACACAATTTAAATATTTTAGGTCCGTAATTCAAAATGATGGAGAATTTGAAGGGGATATATAGACCATCGAATTCAAGCTAGATTGTTGAAATGGAGGAGGACTTCAAGGGTTTTATGTGACGCAAATGTATCGCTTAAGCTGAATTGAAAATTTTATCGGGCTGTGGTTAGACCTACGATTTTCTATGAGGTAAAATGTTGAGCGATTAAGATTCAACACGAGAATAAAGTATGTGTAGCAGATATGAGGATGTTGTGTTGGATGTCTGGTAAGACTATATATGATAAGATTAGAAATGAAAATGTTAGATAGAGTGTTTGGGCAACACCTGTGGTAGGGAAGATAGTGGAAAATAGACTTAGGTAGTTTTGGCATGTAGAGAGAAGACCTGCAGATTTTGTGGTAAGGAAAGTAGATCAGATGAAGAAAAGTCAAGTAACTAGAGGAAGACCTAAAAAGACTGTAAGAGAAGTTATTAAGAAAGATCTTGAGATTAAATATTAAGATAAAAGTATGGTCTTGGATAGAACATTATGATAAAATTGATCCATGTAGCTGATCCCACTTAGTGGGATAAGATTTGGTTGTTGTTGTATACCTACAATTAAGATTATATGCATAACTACTAACTAAGATAGCTTAACAAAAGAATTTTTGGTATATAAAAACCATGCCATGTACTTATATAAAATATCAACGAGTATTCTCTATTTCTACTGTGTTTTAAATATTAACATGGTATCAAATGTGAATCTCGTTCATCTATTTCAACTTGTTGATCGATTCATCTCATACATCTTCTTATTTGATTTATGAAGGAATCATTCATCAAATGTATTGTGTTGAGATACCTCAACAAAATTGTATAGTTAAGAGAAAATATCAACACATTTTTAATGTTACTCTTGCGCAAAAAAATCGGGTTTTCCTGGATATAGAGAAGGTATCAAGGGTTACCTTCTTTATTTATGATCTTCATTCACATGAATTTTTATTATTTAGAAATGTCATCTTTTATTAATCAAATTGTCTCTCTATTTTTACATTGCATGCATGATGTTCCACTTATTCTTCTATGCCTCATGTCTCTATTAATAACTATTTTCTTTCTTCCTATCATGATTCCACCTAACCATCTATTATTACAAATTCTTGTTTTCATGTATCTCAAAACCTAGATAGTTATGATACTTCTCTCATCCATGTTGTGACAACACTTGTCATCTATCCTTTTCATATTTTATAACATCTCTTCCAAAATATAATTTTGCTCTTACTAAAGCTAAATTTTCTTATGCAACAATTATTTCATCTCAGAAAGCATCACAACACTTGTCCGATAGTCTACTCATATTAAAACAAAACCAAAATATCTTGAAGACTATCACAAAAGTCTCCTTACTTCTTTTGAATTAAAATTACATCCTTGTTCAAGTTAAATATGCATATCCTCTTTCTTCTATTTAGACATGTGATCAATACACTCTTTTTATATAAAACCTTTTGTATTATTTCTTCTTGTCATGAACCCAAGACCTATAATCAGGCTTGTCAGTTTGATTGTTAGAAAAAAGTTTTGAAAGCTGAGTGGCAAGCTCTTGCGGCCACAAATACTTGGTCAATTTTTTATTTACCATAAAGAAATGTTTCAATTGGGTACAAGTGGATTTTGAAAACCAAATATGATTCTTATGATTCTCTTGATCAATATAACGTGTGTTTAGTTGCAAAGAGTTATACTCAAATTGAATAAGTTGATTACTTTGATACCTTTTTATAGGTTGCAAAAAAAAAATACAATCAGAACATCATTTTCCTTGGCAACCATCAAAGAGAGGTTTCTTGAGAAACTTGATATCAATAATGCATTTCTCATTGTGATCTCAATAAAGAAGTCTACATGGTGTCACCTCTTGGTCTGAAGCTTCACAATTCAGTTTTTAATGATTCTAAGGTTTGTTGTTTAAATAAGGGTTTTTATGTTTGAAACAAGATGGTAAGTGTAAGCCAAACTTTATGCAGCCTTGTTTTCTCTAGTTTACACTCTTCATGTTGGTGATTTTTCTTTGTTCACTAAGCTAAATGATGGTACTAGTCTTACTTCCTTATTAGTGTATGTGGATAACATAGCATTATCAGGAAATGATTACTGCAATTCAGCATATTAAGTAGTTTCTAGATAAAAAAAAATCATATAAAAAACATTGGAAAAATGAGATTTATTTCTAGGAAATAGCCCGATCCAACAATGGGATTTCAGTGAACCAATACAAATACACTATTGAGCTTCTTAAAGATAGTGGTCACATGATTATTAAGCATAGTTCCACACCTTATAATAGCTCTTTAAAGTTGTAAAATTCAAATTTTCTTCAATATTATGATGAACTCTCATTTAGAAGTTTGATCGTAGACATCTCTATTTAACACTTACTCAACCTTACGTTGCCTTTGAAGTCCAACAACTTTGTCAATTTGTTTCCAATTCTTGTGACACCCACTTTCAAATTAAAACAAATTTTTTAAAGTATCTCAAGAACTCTCAGGCCAAATGGTTATTCTAATTTTTCATCTCCAATTAAATTTTTAAGTTTTGCTTATTTAGATCAGACTAGTTATCCTGCTATTTGAAGACCATACTCAATTTTTTGTGTTTCCCGACTCTTCCCTCATCTTATGTAAGCATGAGAAGCAAATAATTGTTTCTTGATCCAACTTTGAATTCGAGTATAGATTCTTGGCCAGCTTCCCTTGTGAATCACAATGGCTCTTTTATTTGTTCAAGGATCTCTTCAATATCAACCAACTTTGATATGTTGTGACAATAAACCGACCATATATATTGCCTACAATTCCACATTTATGAGCGAATAAAACACAACGAGATTGATTGTCATGTTGTGCACGAAAAAATTCAAAGTGGTTTCATTTGTCTCTTGTCATGCCATCTTTTGCTCAAATAGCATATTTGTTGACAAAACCACTTATATCCTTAACTTCAAATTTTGGAATTCAAGTTTGGCCTATGCGATCTTCATAGTCTAGTTTGGGGATATTATTTATTAAACTTTTATTTAATAATTTTTTTGTTAATTAGTACTTTATTTAATTGTATTTGTGCATGTTTATTAGTCTTCTATTCTATTTTAGTATATAAAAATCGGGTCATGTATCTTTATAAAATAACAATAAGGATAAAATTATTCTCTATTTCTAGTTCCAAATATTAATAGTGATACTTAAAATAAATGAAGTTAATAGTGATACTTAAAATAAATGAAGTGGCACAAATAAAATGGCATGACATATAAAATGTTGACTTATCAACAAATTGATTTAGATGTTATTTTAATAAATTATGACAAAATCGATTCAGATATAATGAGCCTAATTTATTTTAATTTGCGTAACTGATCAACCATAATTATAAAATGTGTGTTGTACTAAAAGAAAATGCATGAATGATGAGTAGTTATAGGTAAGAAAAATAAATGAGATACCACATATACAACTACATAAACTATACAATGTTGATGTGTCCATGAATTCATGAGTTGTTTTATCATATCATGTCATTTTCTCTTAATAATAATTTGCTTAATTTTGTTAGTTTCAAATATATGAATATTTTGTATTTCTTTTAGCATTTCTCCGTCAAGGTGACGTTTATAAGAAAAATTAGTTTAAAGATTTAGTTATATTCACTAAATTATTTTATATTTCTCCGTCTCTATGTAAAGATTAGATAATATATGTTAATGAATCTCACACATTAAAGATTTTTTATTCCTTATTGTTTAAATCTATACATATAAACAGTGGCGGATTCAGAAATATTATTTACTGGGGGCTAAAAATAATTAAATATTTTGTATAAAAAGTTTAAAAATATTTACAAAACACATTATTATAGGGACCAAACAAACTCTAAATACATAAAAGCTTTTATAAATTATAATTGTCTACTCCAAATTTATATATTTTAAAAATGTTCAAAATTATTTCTACAATACTTGCTCATGTTGATGACAAAAATAAAATTGTGTAATTGGAAGAGAAAGATGTTAAAAAATGGTTTACGTTGTATTGATAAAAAGAGAAAAATTTATAAATTTATGAGTAAATAAGAGTAACGTTAGAGTGAGAGTTTGTGGAGATTTTAATTGGAGAATGAAACTACCTAGCATTGCAAAAAGGAAATTGAAATAGTATAAAGTTAGAAAATAAAATATAATATAGGTTTTTTTTAGTAGATAAATATAACTCAACAAAGCTAATGGGGGCTGAAGAAGAAATAACTTAAGTACTATCCATTAGAATTTCAATTTTTTGTGGGGGCTTGAGCCCCCAATGCCATAAGGTTGGATCCGCCCCTGCATATAAATAATAAATTCGTACATTTACAACATCACAACTATTCATAAATATAATTTTAAAATATGAAAATTAATAGTTGTAATTGACCATAATATAAAAATTCTTTACTTCATTCGTTCTTTAAAAAATGACATTAAATTGATGGTTACTTCATCTATTTTTTAAATGTATAAGAAAACTACTTTTAAAATATATAAGATAATGTGTTTTTTTAAAATTATATATTACTATTTGTATGTTGTTCTTTACAGAAGAATTTGGGTTACAATAGCTTTTAAAGTGATAAGGAACAATAGTTTTTTGTCATAACATCGACCATCGTGAATATTTTTATATTTTTATGTAATATGTTCCGTTTAAATGAATATGATATTTGTGCATGTCACATACTTACATAGTAATATTAAAAAAAATCGTAAATTTTAAGATATTCATAAATATTTTTTTGATATCCTTGAATAATTTTAAAAAAATATATTTTTTTAAAAAAATGTAGATTAAAATTTGCTATGCTCTTTTTAAAATACATAAAAATATTCATACATTTTACTTTCAATTTATCTACGAAATCATCAACAGCATAAAATACATGTATTCATTTCCTTCCTCTCTTGTTGTATCGTTGAAGGCCTTTCGGATCTCCCAATTCGATTCCGTAAAAAGTCACGTTCTCAAAATTTGAAATGAGATTAATTAGAATACACTGTCAGTATAAAACAACTTTACACCAACATCCAATTAGAATGAAGCATTTTAACACATGAGAAGAGAGAATTATGAAAAAAGTAGTTAGTAAAATGATTTAATTATAATTTTTTATTTATATTTTTAATTCCATACTTATGTGTCAAAATCATTGATTCTAATTAGATGATGGTGTAAAATTGTTTTACACTAACAGTGTATTCCAATTAATCTCACTACAATTACGTAACAATTATAACAACATACAACACCTATTTAGAGGTCCTAACATCATATAATCCTATGCCATCATTTATTCTCATGCAATTATTACCTCATTGCCTCTTATACTTCTACACTTCTAATTTATTTATTTTCCTTATTATTTTAATTATTAACAATATAAAATGATTATTTAGTTATTCTAATATATGTTCTAACTTAAGACCTTATATTCCCACAAATAATCCAATCACCATAACAAATTATAAATATTTCATGATTAAACACAATAAATCACTAATGTTCATAAATAAATACATAAGCATTATAATTTTAAATTTGGGGTGTTATAAGTTCTGACAACGTGACTTGGATAATCTTCTGCGGAGTTCGGCTCAACATAAGGTGATTTTGGATAATCCTCATAAGAGTTCCGTTCAAGAAGAAGACTTTGGATAATCTTTAGCGGAGTTCGGCTCAACCGAATGTGGTTTTGGATAATCCTCTGCGGGAGTTCTTCTCAACATCAGCTGGTTTCGGATCACATTCAGGAGAGTTCGGCTTAACAGAAAGTGATTTTGGATCATGGACTGACATTATTTTGTCATCAGCAGATGCCTCTTTCTCTATCTTGTTTACTGTATCATCAATTAAAACAAAAAAATAATGAGATGATTAAGAAAAATCAAATTCAAAGCTGCTATAAAAAATGAATTATATTATGCCTTACCTCTTCCAGAGTTATTTTTATATTGGACTGATGGTTTCAGGTACGGGGTTGAAACAATTTATCTTGTACTGTGTTAAATTGTTGAATATTAGCATTAACATTTTGAGTTAGGTATGAGGTAGTTGCAGTTTACGCTTTTTTCTCCAGGTTAAGTGGCATTTTTTTTGGAGCTTAAGTGGCATTTAAGGTTACATATAAACACAATACTACTTATACTATTAGTACTAATTAAAATGGAAACTAATAGTACTGAAATTAAGCAAATCATTATTATATATTAATACAAAACAAACAGCATGAAGAAACCAATAAAATTAAGAAAATCAATGGAATTCATGATGAATTATTAACACAATTCAGGTTAATTTTCAAAAGAGAAACAATATATGTCTAACCTGTAAATGAAAATTACAAAGAAACAAACCAATGCAGGATTAAAGAATCAAAACATAACTAAATAGAAATAGTTGAAGGTTGAAATAATAATGATAAATAACATATGTGATGCAAGAACAATTCAAGAGTCTTAAATAGAAAATCAATAACAATGTGATAATTTGATGGATAACATGAATTACTAAAATAACAAGAAAGGTGCATGAAAATCAAAACATTTGTAGTGTGCGATGTGAGAGAAGCAAACCTAAAAATGAAATAGAAGTTTATATTGCAGTGTAATTCATTCAAAAAATCAATATTTCTTTTTGTCAATATTTTTGAAAGGCTGGCCAAAGGGCGTAACTTTCCGCTAAAGCACGCTTAAACAATAGTAAGAAAAATTAAATAATTTTTTTACATCATAATTTTATATTAAAAAGGGAAATTATAAAGCAATTATTTCCAAAAGTTTGTTAGGAGTTATTCAAGAGTTCAGTTGCATTGCTAAATACACAACACCTACTAACTGATCCAAGAGAGTGCATAATGAACATGTATCCTATGGTGGTGAAACAGGGAGCAAAATGAACCTTTGCGTTCATAAATTGGTATCACATGCGTTGAGTCGGTGTTGATGCATAGAATTCTATGTGGCATTGCATAATTCTGCTGGTGTTATGTGATTTTGTGATACTTGTATTTGTTATGTGACTATATGTGAGCCTTGTGATGGAAGTTGTACATGAGTTACTTGTGATGTTTGGGGTGTGAGTTTATGAAGTATTTGATATTGTTGATTTGTAGATTATAATTGTTGCAAATCTATTCTTTCTTATATGTTTTACAATTGATTATGATTACTCACCTTTTCTGTTTGAATGTTACCTCTATATGGGTAACGCGCAGATACTCAGAAGTACATTCTGTGGAAGTAAGTGGAAGCTAGTCATTCGAGATCGCCTTTAGTTTATTGTTTTATTAGTGGAATTCTACTATGATCATGTAACATCGCGTTGGGGCGAATGTTTGATTTTTGAAACTATTATATTGTTATGTTTGATGTTACATCCTATTTAATTTTGTTAAGACGATCTAAGATGTATTATTGACTGATGCAATCATTTTGATTATGTTATAAAGTGTTTATTATGAGACTAAATGTTGAGTTGATTATAATTATTTTAAATATGTTTTTCGCTGAAAAATTTATCAGATGTGTTTTGATGTCGTATAAACTTCATAAAAGTGAAGTTTGAGATTAATAACATGATTTGGTGTAACCCATGTTATAGAGCAGGATATTTATGTTGTTTTTATGAAGTGTGACACCCTTGTGTTGGGTTTTGATTAATTTATTTGTAAATTATACGTGGGATTTAGAAGGTTCTTACAGAACTTCCCTAAATATTATCCAAAATCACCTTCTTCATTGAGCCGAACTACACTGAAGATCATCTAAGTTCACTTCCGATTGAGCCGAAAATGTTGAAGCTTATTCAAATTACCTTTGGGTAAGGCGAACTATACTGAAGATTATCCAAAGTCACCTATTGAGAGGAACTCCAATGAATATGATCCAAAATCACCATCTTCTGAGTCAAAATCAAAGGAGGATCCAAAGTCACCTCCTTTTGGTCCAAAATCACCGGAGAAGAACACAAAATTACCTTTTGCTGAGCCAAAATTGTCTGATGAGGACCCAGATTCATCTTTTAGTGGAAGAAAGAAAGTTTTGATGGATCATTGGTGGAAGCTCAATTAGCTATTGAAGAGGAACTTAAGAAAGCTGATGAAACTGCAGTCTCTCTAATTGCTTAAAGCGAATCTAAATCCGCTATTGCAGCAGCGGAAGTGCAGGAGATGGAAAGAATCCAAAATTTGTGTGATGAAAATGATGCAATCCTACCATTTGTAAAAAATCTTATGAAGCAGGTAGATGAAAGTTATACGAAATCGATTCGCTGGAACTGATAAGGAATCCTAATAGAATTTCTTTTGCGACTTTGAGTTGAGGTTGACATGCCTTCTTTAGTTAGTGAATATCATCGATTGAATCAGTATTTCATTTTATTGTCGTTAGAAACAATGATATCTCATTGATTTGGTTCTGTATATCTTCATAGAAACAATACTACTTATACTATTAGTACTAATTAAAATGGAAACTAATAGTACTGAAATTAAGCAAATCATTATTATATATTAATACAAAACAAACAGCATGAAGAAACCAATAAAATTAAGAAAATCAATGGAATTCATGATGAATTATTAACACAATTCAGGTTAATTTTCAAAAGAGAAACAATATATGTCTAACCTGTAAATGAAAATTACAAAGAAACAAACCAATGCAGGATTAAAGAATCAAAACATAACTAAATAGAAATAGTTGAAGGTTGAAATAATAATGATAAATAACATATGTGATGCAAGAACAATTCAAGAGTCTTAAATAGAAAATCAATAACAATGTGATAATTTGATGGATAACATGAATTACTAAAATAACAAGAAAGGTGCATGAAAATCAAAACATTTGTAGTGTGCGATGTGAGAGAAGCAAACCTAAAAATGAAATAGAAGTTTATATTGCAGTGTAATTCATTCAAAAAATCAATATTTCTTTTTGTCAATATTTTTGAAAGGCTGGCCAAAGGGCGTAACTTTCCGCTAAAGCACGCTTAAACAATAGTAAGAAAAATTAAATAATTTTTTTACATCATAATTTTATATTAAAAAGGGAAATTATAAAGCAATTATTTCCAAAAGTTTGTTAGGAGTTATTCAAGAGTTCAGTTGCATTGCTAAATACACAACACCTACTAACTGATCCAAGAGAGTGCATAATGAACATGTATCCTATGGTGGTGAAACAGGGAGCAAAATGAACCTTTGCGTTCATAAATTGGTATCACATGCGTTGAGTCGGTGTTGATGCATAGAATTCTATGTGGCATTGCATAATTCTGCTGGTGTTATGTGATTTTGTGATACTTGTATTTGTTATGTGACTATATGTGAGCCTTGTGATGGAAGTTGTACATGAGTTACTTGTGATGTTTGGGGTGTGAGTTTATGAAGTATTTGATATTGTTGATTTGTAGATTATAATTGTTGCAAATCTATTCTTTCTTATATGTTTTACAATTGATTATGATTACTCACCTTTTCTGTTTGAATGTTACCTCTATATGGGTAACGCGCAGATACTCAGAAGTACATTCTGTGGAAGTAAGTGGAAGCTAGTCATTCGAGATCGCCTTTAGTTTATTGTTTTATTAGTGGAATTCTACTATGATCATGTAACATCGCGTTGGGGCGAATGTTTGATTTTTGAAACTATTATATTGTTATGTTTGATGTTACATCCTATTTAATTTTGTTAAGACGATCTAAGATGTATTATTGACTGATGCAATCATTTTGATTATGTTATAAAGTGTTTATTATGAGACTAAATGTTGAGTTGATTATAATTATTTTAAATATGTTTTTCGCTGAAAAATTTATCAGATGTGTTTTGATGTCGTATAAACTTCATAAAAGTGAAGTTTGAGATTAATAACATGATTTGGTGTAACCCATGTTATAGAGCAGGATATTTATGTTGTTTTTATGAAGTGTGACACCCTTGTGTTGGGTTTTGATTAATTTATTTGTAAATTATACGTGGGATTTAGAAGGTTCTTACAGAACTTCCCTAAATATTATCCAAAATCACCTTCTTCATTGAGCCGAACTACACTGAAGATCATCTAAGTTCACTTCCGATTGAGCCGAAAATGTTGAAGCTTATTCAAAATTACCTTTGGGTAAGGCGAACTATACTGAAGATTATCCAAAGTCACCTATTGAGAGGAACTCCAATGAATATGATCCAAAATCACCATCTTCTGAGTCAAAATCAAAGGAGGATCCAAAGTCACCTCCTTTTGGTCCAAAATCACCGGAGAAGAACACAAAATTACCTTTTGCTGAGCCAAAATTGTCTGATGAGGACCCAGATTCATCTTTTAGTGGAAGAAAGAAAGTTTTGATGGATCATTGGTGGAAGCTCAATTAGCTATTGAAGAGGAACTTAAGAAAGCTGATGAAACTGCAGTCTCTCTAATTGCTTAAAGCGAATCTAAATCCGCTATTGCAGCAGCGGAAGTGCAGGAGATGGAAAGAATCCAAAATTTGTGTGATGAAAATGATGCAATCCTACCATTTGTAAAAAATCTTATGAAGCAGGTAGATGAAAGTTATACGAAATCGATTCGCTGGAACTGATAAGGAATCCTAATAGAATTTCTTTTGCGACTTTGAGTTGAGGTTGACATGCCTTCTTTAGTTAGTGAATATCATCGATTGAATCAGTATTTCATTTTATTGTCGTTAGAAACAATGATATCTCATTGATTTGGTTCTGTATATCTTCATAGTGTTGAGATATTATTGGGATTGATATATTATTGATATGATATCAAATATGATCTAATGTAATAATATCAAATACAATCCAGTTTGTGTAAGCCCAAGCCAAATTAGGGTTGTATATAAATAATCATTATTTGTACAATTCAATTCAATAATATAATCTGTATTTCCTTTATTCTCTCCTCACTAAAAGTGTCTCACGCACTAACAAATTAGTATCCAGAGCTTCTGGTTATTGTTCTTGAGAAATTCACGTCAGAGATCGTGTTTCTAGGGAACATGAATCAATCGCTACAAAGATGAATGGTACTAATGGCATTCCGAATTCGCTTTCAATGCATGACGGTAAAAATTGGGTCCGATGGATAAAACAAATGCAATCCATGTTTGGCTTTCATGAAACTCTAGAAATGGTTACAGACGGTGTTCCTTCGCTGGCTGCAAATGCATCAGACACGCAAAAAACATCCCACAAAGAAGCCAAGAAGAAGTCTAGTTTCTCTAAGATCGGCATGCATTTTGGTAAAACCAACCTAGCTGAAACTTGTTGAATAAAATGCCATATCATTCAGTTTTCAACATGTTGAGCAAGATGTCACAACATGACAAATATGACATTGTGTTTACTGGGGTGTGTTTGCTGGAGTTAATCTGTCAAGTATATCAACAGTTTTGTTAGCTACAGAATATTGTGGAATATTCAGTTAGCTTATGTGTATCCAAGATCGATTCAATCAGAGATATTTATTTGTTTTCACAATCTCTATAATTGGAGACAATTTAGGAAAGATTGGATTGAAAACCTATTTTCTTGGAGATCAAGCAACGGACTTTGTGCAACCTCCTTGCTGCGGTTTTAGGCCCAATTTAGTCAATACTAATTCTATAAATAGACTGGCCTAAACCTAGTTTTAAGTGGAACTGATATTTGTATTTTTAGGGTTCTATGAATCCTTATTTTAGTTGTGCTGTAAGTTCCCTGCCTTGTGCATTCACAAATTTTTAGGTGTTGAAAGTTGTTTAATCTCTGAAGCTGTTAAGCAAGGAGAGTAGTGTCAGTTGTCATAAGCTTTAAAGCATTGAAAATTGTGTGTCTTGGATGAGTGTCTTCTACTTTCTATTGTTTGTGTTGTTTGTCACGGGTTGTGACTGTGGGGATTTGAGGAGGGCCTCATACCTAGATGAGTCTTAGGTAGAAGTCATAGGAAGAGTAGTGATTAAGTAAGAAGTTGTAAACAGGGGAGTTTAACTTCGAATTGATACTATCGTATATTGATTTCATCCCTGGCTTGGTAGCCCCCAAAGTAGGAAAGTTGTTTCGAACTCGGTAAACAATTCCTTGTGTTATTTATCTTTCTGCACTATTTTTCGTTACTGCTACCATCTTGTTCTATAAACTTTATCAATAGATATTTGTGTCGTGACATCTCATTTGATATCACATATCTGATACCAGAATTTCAAAAAGGATTATAAGGCTACATATTGCATTCAAACGCAGTTAATACTGCAAATTTCAACAGAATCTCTCATGTTGAATCAACGAAGGAGGCATGGGATATTCTTGTTAAATATTATGAAGGAGGTTAGAAATTCAATGTTGTCAAGTTGCAGACCTTGCATCGACAATATGAATTGTTACCGATGGAAGAAGACGAAAAGGTTGCAGAGTATGTGTCGAAGGTGCAGAAACCCGTCTCTCATGGTGAAAGCCTAACTGATAAAATGATAGTTGAGAAGGTAATGTGTACGTTAACCTCTCACTTTGATCACATTATCTTAGCTATTCAAGAATCCAATCAACTTGAAACCCTAAAATTGGAAGATTTGGTTTGTTCGTTGGAAGCGCGTGAGATTAGGATTGTCGAAAGGAAAGGAGTTCAAGATTTGATACAAGCTTTGCAGGCCCAGTCATTGAAAAAGAATAATGGTTACAACAAATTCAAAGGCAAATTTGACAAGACTCAAGGCAAGAAACCTTGGTCAAACCCTCACAAGCAGCAGGTCGAAGATAAAACTTCTAAATCCTCGAAAAAAGGAGGAAGAAACTATTGAAAGTACAAAGAAGATAAGAAAGGTGTGCAGTGATATCACTATGAGAACTGGGGTCACTTGTCTAAATATTGTTGGTTAAGGAAAGACAATGGATCAACAAAAGGCGAGGACGAAGGAGTGAACCTTGCACGCAAAGATTCAAATGATTATGAAGGTATATTGGTTATGGTTGCAGTTGTAGATAACCATGTTGAATCCAAGATTAGGATTCTCGACTCATGTTGCTCGAATCACACGACTGGTCATAAGGTGTGGTAGGAAGATTTCGACGAGTCAAAGAATAGCAAGGTAAAACTTGATGATAATTTGTTGCAAGCCGAAGGTACTGGCAACATAGTGTTTCACATGAGTAATAGAGGGAAATCTATTATCAAAGATGTGCTCTATGTACCTGGAATGAAGTGAAACCTGTTAAGTGTTGGACAACTAGCCGAGAAAGGTTTCTCAGTTGTCATGAATGATGGAGTTTTAAAATAGTTCAATACCCAGAACAATTTGGTCTTAAAATCAAAATTCTCCTTACTTCTTTTGAATCAAAATTACATCCTGGTTCAAGTAAATATGTATATCCTATTTATTCTATTTAGACACGTGATCACTACACTCCTTCATATAAAACCTTTTGTATTGTTGTTTCTTCTTGTCATGAACCCAAGCCCTATAATCAAGCTTGTCGGTTTGATTGTTGGAAAAAAGCTTTGAAAGTTAGGTTGCAAGCACTTGCGGCCACAAATACTTGGTCAATTGTTGATTTACCATAAAGAAAATTTCTAATTGGATACAAGTGAATTTACAAAACCAAATATGATTCTTAGGATTCTCTTGAACAATATAACATGTGCTTAGTTGCAAAGAGCTATATTCAAATGGAAGAAGTTGATTACTTTGATACCTTTCATTGGTTGCAAAAAAAGTACAAACAGAACATCATTTTCCTTGGCAACCATCAAAGAGAGGTTTCTTGAGAAACTTGATATCAATAATGTATTTCTCATTGTGATCTCAATAAAGTCTACATAGTGTCACCTCTTGGATTGAAGCCTCACAATTCAGTTTTTAATGATTCTAAGGTTTGAAATAAGATAGTAACTACTGGTAAGCCAAACTTTTTGCAGCCTTGTTTTCTCTAGTTTACACTCTTCATATTGATGATTTCTCTTTGTTCACAAAGTTAAATGAAGGTACTAGTCTTACTGCCTTATTAGTGTACGTGGATAACATATCATTATTAGGAAATGATTATTGAAATTCAGCATATTAAGTAGTTTCTAGATTAAAAAAATCGCATAAAAAACATTAGGAAGATGATTTTTTTTCTAGGAAATAGCTCGATCCAACAATGGGATTTCAGTTAACCAATACAAATACACTATTGAGCTTCTTAAAGATAGTGGTCACATGGTTATTAAGCATAGTTCCACGCCTTATAATAGTTCTTTAAAGTTGTATAATTCAAATTCTCAATATTATGATGAACTCTCATTTAGAAGTTTGATCGTAGACATCTCTATTTAACACTTACTCGGCCTTACATTGCCTTTGAAGTCCAATAACTTTGTCAATTTGTTTCCAATTCTTATGACGCCCACTTTCAAATTGCCACAAAAATTTTAAAGTATCTCAAAAACTCTCATGCCAAATGTTTATTCTAATCGTTTTCATCTCCAGTTAAATTTTTAAGTCTTGCTTATTTAGATCGGACTAGTTGTCCCGCTATTTGAAGACCATACTCAAATTTTTGTGTTTCCCGACTCTTCCCTCATCTTATGTAAGAATAAGAAGGAAATAATTGTTTCTTCATCTAACTTTGAATCAGAGTATAGATTCTTGGCCAGCCTCACTTGTGAATAACAATGGTTCTCTTATTTGTTCAAGGATCTCTTCAATATCAACCAACTTTGATATATTGTGACAATAAACCGACCATATATATTGCTTACAATTCCACATTTATGAGCTACCTAAACACAACGAGATTGATTGTCATGTTGTGCGCGAAAGAATTCAAAGTGGTATCATTTGTCTCTTGTCTTGCCATCTTTTGCTCAAATAACATATTTGTTACAAAACCACTTATATCTTTAACTTTCAAACTTTGGAATTCAAGTTTGACATATGTGGTCTTCATAGTCCAATTTGGGGGATATTATTGATTAAACTTTATTTAATTGTTATTAATAATTTATAATTTATTATTATTTGTTGTTGATTAATACATTATTTAATTGTATTTATGCATGTTTATTAGTCTTTTATTCAATTTTAGTATATAAAAATCATGTCATGTATCTTTATAAAATAACAATGAGCATAAGATTATTCTCTACTTCTAGTTCTAAATAGTAATACTGATACTTAAAATAAATGAAGTGGTAGAAATAAAATTGCATGACATATAAAATGTTGACTTACCAATAAATTGATTTAGATGCTATTTTAATAAATTATAATAAAATTGATTCATATATAATGAGCCTAATTTATTTTAATTTGCGTAACTGATCAACCATAATCATAAATGTGTGTTATACTAGAGGAAAATGCATGAACGATGAGTAGTTATAGGTAAGAAAAATAAATGAGATACCACAAATACAACTACATAAACTATACAATGTTGATGTGTCCATGAATTCATATGAAGTTATTTTAATAAATTATAGTAATAGATATTGCTTTTCTTTGTAATAGATTCACCAGCTAACTTTAATCGTATCATGTCATTTTGTATTAATAATAATTTGCTTAATTTTATTAGTTTTAAATATATGAATGTTTTTGATAAAAAAAAATATATCAATGTTTTGTATTTCTTTTATTATTTCTCTGTCAAAGTGACATTTATAAGAAAAGTTAATTTAAAGATTTAGTTATACTCATTAAATTATTTTATATTTCTCGATCTCTATGTATTAGATAATACTACTATATGTTAATGAATCTCACACATTAAAGATTTCCTTATTGTTTAGATCTATACATATACATATAAAGTAATAAATTCATACTATTACATCACAACTATTCATAAATATAATTTTAAAATATGAAAACTAATAGTTGTAACTGACATATAATATGAAAATTATTTACTTTATTCATTGTTTTTAAAATGACATTAAATTGATAGTTACTTCATCCATTTTTTAAATGTATAAGAAAACTACTTTTTGAATATATAAGAAAATGTGTTTTTTTTTTAATTAATATATTACTATTTGTATGTTGCTCTTTACAAAAGAATTTGGGTTTACAATAGCTTTTAAAGTGTTAAGGAACAATAATTTATGTCATAACATCGACCATCATGAACACTTTTATATTTTACTATAATATGTTCCGTTTGAATGAATATAATATTCGTTCTTGTCTCATACTTGCACGATAATATTAAAAGAGTAATCCATTGATTTTAAGATACTCGTAAATATTTTCTCGATATCCATGAATAAAATTTAAAAAAAAAAGTTTAAAAAAAATTTTATATTAAAATTTGCTATGCTGTTTTTAAAATACCTAAAAATATTCAAACATTTTCCTTTCAATTTATCTACAAAATTATTAACCAAAATAAACTACATGTATTCATTTCCTTCCTTATTTTACCATCCATAAATTATATTTTATAACATACATTATGTAGTAGTAATAACTTTTTTAGCAACTACATTGCACTCTCTCTCGCACAGTACATCAAGGTTCTTCATTTTTCTGCATTTTCATTCTTTTTCTAATTCTCAATCGTTTCTTTATCATTTCAACTTTGATTTTTGAATGATTTCCTTATTCTGAATCAATCTTCATCCTTTTAAGTTTGATTTTTTGAATGAATTACACTATAACATAAACTTTTGTGTCATTTTTAAGTTTGCTTCTGTCACATCACACAATACAAATGTTTTGATTTTCATGCACCTTTCTTGCTACATTAGTACTTCATGTTATCGATCAAATTATCATATTGTTATTTATTTTCTATTCAAGACTCTTGAATTGTTCTTGCATCACATATTTGATCACTATTATTTCAACCTTCAACTATTTCTATTTAGTTATGTTTTGATTCTTTAATTCTGCATTGGTTTGTTTCTGTGTAATTTTCATTTACAGACTAGACCTATATGGTTTCTCTCTTGGAAATTAAAAATAATTAATAATCACTTCCATTGATTTGCTTAATTTCATTGGTTTCTTCATGCGGCTTGTTTTCTATTAATATATAATAGTGTTTTGCTTAATTTCATTACTGTTAGTTTCCATTCTATGAATAATGAGTAGTAGTATAAGTAGTATTGTGTTTATATGTAATCTAAAAGGCCATTTAACCTGAAAAAAATCATAAACGAAAACTACCTTATTAAAATGTCATTTAGTATGTCGAACATTATCCAAAATCACATTCGGTTGTGTAACGCCCGTAAATGTGTTTTTCTGATTATTGTGATGTTTGCTACATTTTCCTAATTTTACCGTTTTCGAGTCGAGTCAGTCGGTAAATATTAATTATGTTAATATTTTACTTATTACTTTCCATGTGTGTAATTATTATGTTTTGGGTGTTAATTGGTTAGAATTAATGTTTAGTGACATTTGGCCCAAAATTAGAATTTATGAAAGTTGAGTGGGGGAAAATGAGAAGTAGAGAAATAGAAAGAGATATTTTGATAAAGAGAGAAAAAGAGATATTTTGAGATAGTAAGAAAGAAAGAGAACTTGGGAAGAGAAGAGAAAGAAGAGAAAAACAAAGAGAAGAAGAAAGTTGTAGAATCCAAACCAAGCTAGAGCCAAGAATCCAACCAAGGTAAGGGGGATGAATATAGTTTATCTTGATTGTATGGTTCTTGTAGTTTTGTATGCTTGTTCTTGTTCTTCCTCTTTTCCAAGCTTGTTCAACAATGGCAAATTGTGTGTTTTGTGAGTTTTGATGATATAAACTTGATTTTGTAGTGTGTATGTGTACTAAGATGATAGATATTCCCATGGATCATGTTTGTTTTTCACTTCTCCATGTTTTCTTGCTTATGAAGGAATTTAGGTCAAAGATAATATGTGATGATCCAACCATATGATAATCATGGATTAGGTGTACATATAGCATGTTTGTGTTGTATTGGGGTTGGGATGAAGGTTTAAATGGGTTTTGAATGGGTTAGAGGGAGCTGAGACGGTCTGTTGCAGAACTGGTTTTTCTGGTTTTACGCAGGTCCGCTGAGCGGAGGGGGCCCGCTGAGCGGAGGTTCTTTTGCAGGAAATCTCTGTCTGGGTCCGCTGAGCGGAGGTTCTGTATTTTTGTTTGGTGATTCCCTGTCTGGGTCCGCTGAGCGGAGCTCTAGCGGACTGTGTGAAATTTTGTTTTTCCAAACTTTGTTTTGTTGTATCTTTTGAACCGTAGGTCGTTTCTACGCGCCGTTTGAAGTATTATGAGAACCCTTGAGTATGCTTTATGATAAAGAGGAGTGTGTTGGTGGTTGAATGATTTTTCATAAATGTATTTTGTGAAATGATATTTGCTAATCAAGTATGTTTTGGCGGTATACGTGTGCTATGTGAATATGAACGCCTGAGTGACAATTTTGATGATGTATCCGTGTAGAATAATATAACCGATGTGATGTAGATATGTGACCGAGTTATATTGTTGTTGTTGTGGTTATGTAATTGAGTCGTTTGTATGCACAGCATGACATTTCATTACGTTAATGGTGGAATGCTGTTAACAGGTGGCCTGAATTGGCAATTATTACCAGTGGGAGCTTAATGCTCGGTAAAAAGGTGTATTTGCCCGAGTGGCAAGAGGTCATCAGTGGGGGCTAGATGCTCGATGACGGTTAGTCGTAGCTTACTGCTCGACAAAGGTGTATTTTCCTTAGGGAAAGAAGTCCCAGCATAATGCTCGGCAAGGTGTATTTGTCATAATGACAAGGAGGAGTTTTACTCCGGATTTGGTACCACATGCATACGCATAGTCGAGTCTCATTCATCATCGTCAGTCTTTATAATTTATGTTATCATTCACGTACCGCATTACTTATATATTGGTTGTGGTTGACTTATTGGATTATCTTATTATATGATTCTTAATGATAATTGTGGGCATTACTATATTGATCATGCTTTCATTATGAATTGTATTCTCACCCTTCTGCCTTAATGTTACCTACTCGTGGGTAATGTGCAGGTGATCCGCAAGTGTAGGTGCTCTCTTTGTAGTCGTCCGTTTTGATGTCGTCCGCTCGTGATACGTAACACCTAGGGGGGGGGGATCGAACACTTATTTTGTAGATAATGCTTATAGGATCCTTTTGATGTATATTTGATCCTTTTTATGCATTCGTATTATGTATTTTGGATACCTTCTCATGCGATGTATTTTGGAAGAATGTTGTGGATATTTTGTTTACCGATGCATTTATATAAGTATGAATACATTCAGGTGTTTATGTGTATCCGTCCTCTTGATTATTTGTGTTACGCATCTTTCGCGAGTATGTTATGTTTGGTTATGTGGTTACTTAAGTGTAACGCCCTAATTGTTTTTATGAATTTAATTTTTATACTCTGATATTTGTACCTATATGCCTGGGTAGAATTGGGGTGTTACAGGTTGAGCCAAACTATGTTGAAGATTATCCAAAGTCACCTTCTGTTGAGCTGAATTAGAAGATTATCCAAAATCGCCTTTGGTTGAGTCGAACTATGTTGAAGATTATCCAAATTCACTTCTTGAGAGGAACTCCACTGAAGATGATCCAAAATCACCATCTGCTGAGTCAAAATCAAATGAGGATCCAAAATCACCTCCTTCTTAGCCAAAATCACCAGTGGAGAATACAAATTCACCTTCTGATGAGCCAAAATTGCCTGATGAGGGCCCAAAGTCATCTGCTAGTGGAAGAAAGAAGAGTTTTGATGATCATTGGTGGAAGCTTAGTTAGAATTTCTTTTGCGACTTATGGAAAGAATCCAAAAACTGTGATGAAAATGATGCATTCCTATAGTTTGCAGAAAATCTTATGTGATACGAAATCGTTCACTGGAATTGATAATGAATCCTAATAGAATTTCTTTTGCGAACTATGGAAAGAATCCAAAAACTGTGATGAAAATGATGCATTCCTACGGTTTGTAGAAAATCTTATGTGATACGAAATCGGTTCACTGGAATTGATAAGGAATTTCTTTTGCGAATTTGAGTTGAGGTTGACCTGAATATTATCGATTAAATTTGTATTTCATTTGATTGTGGTTAGTAACAATCATATCTCGTGGATTTGATTGTGGATATCTTCATAGGCTTAAAGTTGAGGGTGTTTCAAATGTCCATGTTATACCTATACATAGCACTATATACAAATGTAAATACTTTTTATTTTATATTTTCTTTTGTAATAATCTCCTTGCATGGAATATAAATGTTTATGATCAATGGTGGCTTACGGATGGCAATAAATGGATGTAAAAGTACCATCATCTATTATACAAATGGTATTAGCAAATATATATTCACACATCCTTAATAGTTCCCATATTAGTAAATAATGTTCAACTACAAAACAATATATACAATGATATCTAGTATGTTAAAAATAATAGGGTTAACTATACGATCACCCCCTGTCATTATGGCGGTTTTTGGTTTTCCCCCTTTGAAGTATTTTTTGTGTGAAAGCACCCTTATAAAACAAAGATTATGTTTTCAAAATCCATGTCCCTTGTTTGGCTGACTGGGCGAAGGGAATCTTGCAAGGTGGCATCCATGTAGTTTTTTAAATATTTTTAATTTATTTAAGGGAACCCCCTGTAAGTGATTAAAGTTATAATTTTTTTAAAAATGCGTGCATTTAATGCATTAAAAATGCATTGGGAAATGAAATATCGACTTTTATAAAGAATATTTCTTTATTTAGTATGAAATATGCTTAAAGAGTGTTCTGAGGACACTGGTTAGCAAGACCCTTTATTTAATTATCAACGCTGGCATTTTATTTAATATTATTTTAAGTTTGTAAAAATTAGAAATTGTAGTTTTCCAAAATCTGGCAAAGATGAGACTCGAACTCATATCCACTATGTTATATTAGAGCTATCAAATAGACCGGGTCGGTCCACTTCGGCCCGATGGGCCAATGTGTTTAAATAGACTGGCCCGACCCGATTGCTTAATGGGCCACATAAAATGAGCCCGGCCCATTTTTCAAAGTCCTGTGCGGACCGATGGGCCAGTCCGACCCGTATTTCAATATTATAGTTTTAATTTTATAAAAAGATGTAATTGATAAATGCAACACAACATAAGTAGAGAGTCATCATTAACGTATATAAGTGGTTTTTAAAATATTTATCCATAAATATATATATATATATATATATATATATATATATATATATATATATATATATATATATATATATATATATATATATATATATATATATATATGAATACCACAAAATCATCCATGTAAAAGTACAAAGTAACTTAATATTATCACCAATACTTATCAAATTTTCTCTCCATCTCACAACCATTTCCTTGATCACATCATCTTGAAAATATATCTTCATCCTCTTTAACTTTTCTTTATCACTTGAAAACACATTTATGAAACCATATCTTATCTCAATCTTTTTTCTCCAAAATTGACCAAAATCTTTTTTAATGGGTCAGTCCAAAGCCCGCTTGGTCCGGCCCATAGGTCTGATGAACTGGCCTAAAAAGATAGGGTCGTATTTTTTTAAAGTATTTTTGCGATCCGGCCTGATTAAATTGTTGGGCTTATGGATCGGCACGATAGGCCGAGCCAATTTTGATAGCTCTATGTTATATGAATTGGGCCCACTTGGCTAATTCGTCTGTTATGTTTTATTATGAAACTGAAGTTATATAAATATTAAAAAATGTAAATTTGTTATTGACGCAAAAGCATGCACTATATATATTTGATACTCAACATTAAGTTTGTTAATATATATATATATATATATATATATATATATGGGGACGACTCAAGTGAGAACACTTGGTTATTATGAGAAATGAGAACAATGAATCACGACCATTAAATTTTGATTTTGTTGATTTTAATGGACTGGATTGATTTTAATTGATTTTTATTTTAAATCAATATAGAAAGAGAAACCAATCAAGTCCATTAAAATCAACAAAATCAAAATTTAATGGTTGTGATTCATTGTTCTCATTTCTCATAATAACCAAGTGTTCTCACTTGAGTCGTCCCCTATATATATATATATATATATATATATATATATATATATATATATATATATATATATATATATATATATATATATATATATATATATATTAACGTTTTAACAAACATGTTAAACTAACACACATTTTATTTATTATTAATATTAACATTTTATAAACTAATAAACATTTAACAAACATTTTATAAACTAACATACATTTTTTTAATAACACTTATATACTGTAAGTATAATATGTATATATTATAACTAACAAACATGTAACTACTGTAAGTATACCGTAAACATTTTTTGTAATAACATTTAAAATGGTGCAGCAATAGAGTTTGAAGCAAATAGCATTTAAAACGTTAATATTATTTATTGAGATTGAAGCAAATAAGTTTAGTAACAATGTCTAACATGGGGCCCGTTTGTTTTGGCTTTTTTTAAAAATGATTTTTATAGTGTTACATAATTTTGTAAAAAAAATTTTTACAAAGAAACTTTTTATAAAAGCTTCAAATTAAAATTTTGTTTGAATAGTTATTCTTAAAATGTGATTTTAGGTATTTCGTCTATTTATAGGGAAAAAATTTGGATATCAAAATTTCAAAAAATCACTTAATTATGAAGCTATTTCAAATAGATTTCCATAAAAATCATTTTTGAAATACAACTTTTTGAAAAAATTACAATTTTGACAAAATGTTGGTCTTCAATAATGTGTGTTTATGTTATAGGATGTCAAAATAAGTGTTTCATTTTAGAAAAAACGAATATAGAAAAACTTATAATATTTTGAAAAACGGTTTTGGAAAATCTATTTTAAAAAATATAAAGAAAAAATCAATTTTTTTTAAAGCTGAAACAAACAGGCCCATAGTTGGTTGGAATGTTGCCATCAAATATTTTAGTATCAGATTCAACTCTTGGAAAAGACCAGATATTTTAATTGGTTTTTTCTTCGCTCAGCCAAATCAGGAATAGGGGCTGCAGAAAACAAAATCTTTATTTTATAAGGGGAAATTCACAAAAAAAATACTTCAAGGAGGGAAAACCAAAATTCGCCCTAATGGCAGGGGGAATCGTATATTTAACCTAAAATAATACAACAGTAATACCAAAGAGTCCATTTGATGGACTAGTGCAGGTCAAACATCAAATATTTATGAATCAATAACAATTAACATATACAATCATTGTCATATTTTTCAACTTTAGGTCTATAACATCGGTTCAACAAGCCAAATACCATTGTTGGAGAATGTATACCTAAGTGTGGAGCTGTCTAAATTCCTCGGTTGCACCTCCACAGCCATTTCTATATGCCAAAGCAATCACCATAAAGTTGCATAAGAGTCAGCAATGGTAGATTTTAAAGTAACTCGATTTGCACTGATCACAACATCGTCCCAACGATTGACGTTGGTGTGTTGGTCCTCGTCTCCATTCTCGGAGGTCCACCTTCTCCCCTGGGACAGGCGGGCTGCTTCTGGTTACTTCTCCAACTGTCACATCTCGCGAGATTTCAACCTTTTTGTCGGTTGGACATGGAACTTACCGGGTTCTACCTTCATTCCAATCGTTTAGAAAACTACTCCAAGGCCATACACCAAAATAACATCCATGACAAATGCAATTTCTTGGACCATAAATGTTTTAGAACCTCGAGCAACCCCAAGCCACGCTCAGTATACAAGGCATAAACGAACTTATAAAAACCATCTATAACCTGGTGTAACAGCAAAACCTGCATCTTCTTAACGAGAGACCTTAAAAAATAGAAGAACACACACAAAGCTTTGTTACGAGCCACTACGTAGCTGAAAGTACTATAACATGGAAACCTTAGGACCACGCCATGTCGCAACAAAGGAGGGAATCCAATTTGCCGGAACGCATGTTATCAAAAAAACTACGAACCTCGAAAGCAAATGAGGTGTGTGACCAAAGCCATCAAACCCCAAGTACGAGAAAGTTATGCGACCAAGGGCACCTAAACCTCGAATATGAATGTGGTGACCTAAGCTAACCTCTTTTTGGTAGTTAGTCACTCCAAATCGTAGGAGGTGAAACACAGAGTCATCTCAACTTTTTTGAGACCTGTAGATTAAACATAGTTCAACCATGAAAAAAGTATTAGAGGTCTTATTTAACTATATTTTAACGGTGACAATAATTTATGAGACCCTGTTTAGGTATAGTTTAATAGTAAAAAAAAATTAAGGTTTTGTGCAGTAGTCCGCCTTGCACGGTCTCAAAGACGGCAGTGGTGAAGCTTTCTCTCACGTCAACCTAGAATCAAGTTTTCACTTGGGAGGCAAGGAAGAGGAGCAAAACCTTGGTGGGGCACACTTTTAAGAAACATTCAATAAATCAACCAGGAACAACCCCGCAATGACTACAAATAGTCAAGGACAGTGACAAGAATATATATGACGCTATAACCAACGAAGAATCGTCACTCTCTCAGCAGGGGATTAGGGATGAAAGTTATATATTTAATTCATAACGACAAAATTTTATGAACATTAATGTAAATGTAGAAACAAAGAAAGACGGTGTGAAAAAAAATCATTATATTCATTATCAAGTACCATTACAAAGGAAATCAAGGACTTGGGCTCATGTGGTAAATGAACTCCTTCTAAGAAACGAAGGTTCGAAAAATATCGAAATAATTAGTCAGGGTCCCACTTGTCAATGAATACAATAGTATAAGGGGTTTCCTCAATCCAAGTCATATTGGGATTGGCTAGAAAATTACTAACCCTATTACCAACATGTCCCGGGTAACTAAACCTAATGTTTGAGAAGCAAACATTAGTTTTAACAATACTCATAAAACTTCACAATGTAGCAGCCTTCAATTTCATCAAGTTCATGACCTTCAAATAGTTTGATTCCACTTTCACCTTCATCTAGAAAACATTATCATGATCCGATTCCAAATCTGAGAGAATACTACGTTCTATCGATAAACTCAAATAAGTCTTCAAAAACTAAAAATCTAGGGTTTTTCATGTTTCTGTTATATTGTTAACATTATAGCAACCATCTTTGCACCAATCCACATTAGTCAACATTAATACCTTTCTCAACCAAGGGAAAGTGTTTAATTTTACCAGCTTCAAATTTATATAACAAGTCTTTTAATTTTAAAATCTCATCTCATTACTTTAATTCTAAATTAGCTAGAACATAAAGTGAGGATTTGGTTGAATGGAATAATAGATTTCAATATGTTGCATTCCACTTGATCCATTAATTTCAAACATACTTTCAAAAAATTTAGTTTTAAAAACTAATAAAAGCAACATCTTCTCATGCTAATATTCAAAATCTATTGCTAAAACTTTTAAAACATATTATTTTCTGTATGGCTTGGGGCAGAGAGGATTTAAAAAAATCAAAGAACAATCAGTCAGAAGATTCAAATATAGTTTGCCTCAAATTAAGGTTGGAACCGATCAAGTTGTAGTACATTATAATTTGTTGTCCATTGTAATATATACTTATTAAATAACACTCCACCTACTACAACATTCTAACTAACTGAAACAAGTAACTTATTTGTTCAGATTGTCAGTGCCACATCCTAAGATATGAGTTTTGAATGAATCCAGCTCGGCCATCACTTCCTCCTCTGGTCGATAAATCAGATCCATCATCCGCCAAATCTGCAATAAATCAAACGATGTATTAATAAGATTCTGCAAATTTCAACCCCACTTAATGCTGTAATCTGCATGGATGATAAATGTTCTAACCAAAAGATATGTTTACCTGTAGAGTGCCACCTCCACCGGTGCTAGCACAGTCATCAGAGACGCTGACAATTGTCCATGGATCAGCAGCATTCCAATGAAAGTCAACAACCTTATCCCTGAATACATAAGTAAAAAGTTATTACTTGTAGTACCAGTTGGAACAAATATTCCAACCTATTGGCATATATAATGCTGAATTTTAAAGAATTGGATAAAGATCATTGAACATGTGTATGACCGACTACTATCATACCTATGTCCTGCATGACGAAAGAACAAACCAGGGGAAGCCTGTGATACTGTTGGATCAGTAGAACCCAATGTTTTCCCAACCTAAAAGAAACAGTTTTTTTGTCAAAAAAAAAAAAAAAGAAACAGTTTTAATCTCCATAAAAATACAATAAGTAGTAGTGATAGAATAGCTTTGAAAATTTTGGAGTTCAAACCTTGTCATGGTCCCAGATGTTAATGATGCCATCTTCAGCACCACTTCCAAATACAGATGACTTAGCAGGACACCACTGAAACAGATCAAAGTTGAGAGTCAAAGAACAAAAAACTAAAAAGGCCATGACTGACTTACACATTTAAATGTTTAACTGCAATTAGCAGTAGCAATGTAAAATCTCTCAGTCACCTGTACACAGAGGACTGGTGCATCATGGCCTTCAAATTTAAAAATAGGAGACCCAACCCCATGACCGCTTAGCTTCCGGCGATCAAACATGCGAACTGAATTGTCAGCAGAACTGAAGCAAAACAGCAAACAATTAAAACGAAGAACCATAGTCCAAAAAAGTTTTGGTAGCTGGAAAAAAAAAGGTTCAACTTCCAGGCTAAACTCATTAATGGCATTAAGGACCATAACAACTAATTATACAGAAAAAGAAAAATCAGAAAAGCATATAAATAAATACCCAGTCAGAATTAAATTTATGTCATGAGTATTCCAATCAACACAGTGCACATCTCCATCATGTGCCTTCTCAACCTGCATAAAAGAACAGAGATAAGATAACCAAACAATAAATACAAAGGATGAGATCTCTGAGAATTTGAAATGAAGGCAATAAGTTGTATTCATGTTATTTTCCCCTACGATGAAATGATCCATTCATACCTTAACAGCTGGAGTAGTTCCGACACGAGCATCCCAAAGTATGAGACAAGAATCATCACCTACACTACAGAACTCTTGTGCACTGCAATTCAAGACAACAAAAAACATGACTTATCTTAGAGAATGATCAAATAAAAACATTAATAACATCTTAATACCAATATAGGGTCAAAAGAATCAGAAAGTGATTCCATTAGTATTTAGTATTTGACCCAAAAAAAATGTATATACATAAATTAATACAAGCAAGACTAAAACAAGAAACAGCTACCTTGTCGGGCAAAATTGCACATCTTCAACAGTGTCTTTATGACCACGGTAGATGCCCCTTGGTCCGACAGATGGGCTTTCTGCAGTTTTCTCACCACTTCCCCCAACATTAGAGCCCTGTTTAGCATCAGGCCCTGCTTCTGTAGCCAAAGATGCAATGTGATCATGAATACTCCATAACACCACATGTTTGTCCCTACCTGTCATTAGGTAATAGGCATTCTCATCAGATCAACAAAATACAATGTAGAGTATATGGAGTAAATCATCTAGAAAGAGTAAGAATATTATTGATAGCAAAACTAAAACAGCATTATAAGTTCACCACATATAACAAACATTCTATTAGTGTGTTTGGTTTGGCGTTTAAGCCTCCAAACGCACGGCAAGCTATCTTGTGGACATGATTTTTCAGAAGCTACAACATGGAACTTCTACATAAACATGGAAATTTGACGTGATTTTTTAGTAAACGTGGAAAGCTGACACCAGACCAAACACACTATATAATCATATTGTGTTTTTGATATCAACAATTAAAAAAGTTTGAACTTGATTAAGAAGTTCAAATCAATCCTACCTCCAGAAAGAACAAAGGGCTCAGTTGAACACATAGCCAGTGCAAATTCAGCATTATCTTTATGCCCAGTTAATACCTGCAAAACAGTATCCTACAATTTCAGATACCTGACTTTATGCATAAAGATATGTTGAATGCACAGTGCACACTAAACTATTAGGCAAAACAGTGAATTCAAACTTCCAAAGTTACTTAGCAACAAAAAGGAGCTAATTATGAGCAAAGGTGTTAAATAGCCAGTAACCAGTATAGGCTACACCATTATAGCATGGAAGAATTTGGGAAAACTACTATTGTTCCTCCACACTATTTAGTATAAAATAGTGTCAAATAGCCATCATGACAGTGGTACTGCACTATCCCATAGCAGAATTATAACAATCCACTAATTTCCATAATTGACAACACTGGTTATGAGTACAATTAGCAATAGCAGCAGGAATAGAGTTAGGGCATGGATCAGTCAAGCAAAGGGGTCCAAATTAATTCAATTAATACAAGGAACAAAAATAAGAAGATAAAATTAATATGAAAAAGAGGAAGTTGATTTTAGGGTTTAACAATCCACTTTTTTCCACAGTTACTTCACAAAAGGGCATGCTGGATCATGATTCATGCATATATATTCATTAAAAGAACTAGATATATAGATGCACACTAGATATCTTTATCCAACATAAGATAGTTATTAAAATGCGACATTAATTCATAAAAATAAAACTATAACCTAAGGTGACAGAATAAATAAATCAGAAGACAATAATACAAACCAAGTCTGGAACAGAAGTGGGAGCCCCCAAAACAGCATTCCGATTAGGTTGAGACTCAACGTTCCAAATCAGCACCTATAATACAAAAAACAAAAAATTAAAAAATTACACTTCCATCACAGAAATCAATAACAAAATTTTCAATTTTTAATATTGCAATCCAAATAACAAAATCAAACACTACTTACATGAGGACTATCAGTGTGAGTCGCAATAATATTCATATCCAGAGGAAATTCCCTAATTCTATTAACCTAAAACACAGCAAACAAACAAATCAAGATCCTCATTTTAACCAAAAACAAATCAATTAAACACAGTAATCAGTGAATTAAAATCAAAAGTGATGACATTGAACCTCGCCAGGATGAAGAATAGTCTTATGCTTCTTAACAAACGGAGACCGAGCCTCTTCGTTAAACTGCGAGATATGTTCCGCAGCAGCAACCCTAGGTTTCACAATTTCACAATTAGCGATAACCAGGGTATTCGGAACAGTGCCGTCGGTTTGCTCCGACAGATACAAACGGTGGCGATTCTTGTACGTCGCACGATCGATCAGAGAACCCCAACGGCAGGATTGCGACGGCCAGACGAGATTGTGATTCGCAAGCCAGTCGTAGAGGACGGGGACGAGCGACTTCCATTGACTGTATCGGTCTTCCACAGTCATCGATTTTGAAACTGAACCCTCTTTCTTTGAATTTGAATCCTTCATTTTCGCTTCTTGTTTTTTCTTCTTCTTTTTCTCTGTTTCTGTGATGTATGAGACAAAAAAGTGTTATTTATTTATACTGAAATTGGATTGTTGATGAAAGAGGAGAGAGCGGGAAGAGAGAGATTGTGAATTTGAATTTCCCGCTTCGTTTTTTTATGTTTTCGCCACCATTTTGGGGGTGTTGTGTTTTTTTTTGTAGGGTTTATCTTGTATTTGAAAAGTTATGAAGTAGTTTAGGTAGATTTGGGAATGGATTCTCATCCGTTAGATATTTAATGGATTTTTTTTTAAACTTAAATATTCAATCTCTTCTTTCTTTTATATTTTTAATATATCTTATAAAAAAATACATTTTATTAGTAGAGATTTCTTTTAGATTGTAATGTCGGAAGATGGTTCAAATCCGATAAATTTATAGTTTTTTAGATTTTATATATTAGTTTGTGTGTAAATGAGTTTTGTAAATATATTTGAAAGAGACGAATCATTATGCTAGATAAAAAATGGTATGCGGATTGAGAAAGATATGCTTCATATGGGATCAAACAATAATTTTGTAGCTTTTTAAGCAATTAAGGATAAACTATCATTAGATCTTGTAGTAAATTAATTATGCATAGAAATTTGAAGATATTCGCTTCTAGGAGGACAAATTTTAGTTCAATCGAGATTTGAAGATAAGGAAAGCCAACGGATATCAGAATGAGAAAGTGACATTATTCTCTTATGTCATTTCACCCTTTGGTCGTTCCTCATTACTGAGCGAGGAAAGTGCGAAATAAACCACTTAGATAGTAAAGGTATGCAACACATAAGAGTCCCTCGTTTCTTCATAGTACGAGTGTGAAGAGAGTGTAGGATGTCTCCAAGCAAAGTAGGAATTGGATTGCGAGTCAGAAATATCTTTATGGCGTGTACATCAATGAACTGATCAGGATTAGGGAATAATACCAAACCATAAATGAGTAAAGCTAATATGTCTTCGAAGGTTTGATAACTCATGGACTTCAAAAACATGCGAGCTTTTCCGAATAAGAGCTTAGCGAGGAATCCCTTGACTCCACTTCTGGTTTCCCAATGACCATCAATATCAGACTTCTTAAGATGTAAAGCGGAAGCGATAACTTCCAATTTTGGAGTTTCTTCCAAACCAGTGAACGGGATCAGATCTCGGATAGAGAGTCCAAGTATGTCAGAAAACTCCTCCATAGTAGGTACCAACTGATAATCCGGGAAAGTAAAACAATGATGCTCGGGATCGAAGAATTGAAATAGTACACTCATCATTTCTTCGTCAAAACCTGAAGTAACCAAACCGGGCAAGAGACCATGTCTTTCAGTGAATCGGGAACCTCCAGGAATCTCTAATACCAACTCTTTCAGCTCGGAAGGTATCTTCACAAAGTTAACTCGAATGGTGTTTCTAGTCTCCATGACCTACAAAACAGAACAAAGATGAATTCTTTGGTCCTCGAATGGTTAGTCACGATGTTATGATGCCTATGATGTCATGATGTCAAGTAGATAACAAACACAAACAAATCACACAATTTTGCCTTAAGGTTAGGCTTGCATGTGGTCCAGAGGTGCGTACCCTCCCCCTGAAGTTTAGTCGGTTCAAACCTGTCCTATACAAAGATCGGGTTCTAGGGAGCTCATATCATTGACCTTTCTCGAAGGCGCTTATCTCAGTTCGCCAATCGAATCGTCAGCCGAAAAGGTCCTGAAAGTCCAGTCCATATGAGTGTAGCTTCGAGTATCAACCAACTTCGGTCGAAACCAAAGCCAACCATCTCGCTACTTTCTAATAGGCCATAGTCAAGTTCGACTAAGGTTCTAAGGGCGAATTAGTGCTTAATGACACCACGCGGCAGCCAAGCATTTCCTCAGGTCGGATCCCAAGGAATACCAGGACAAACTAATGTGTCACACTAACGATGGCCATCAGATCAACCACATCAGTATACGTTGTGCAGTCTCCTTGATCTCATGCCATTTACCTAAGGTACTCAGATTCGGGTTAGGATCTTTCACACACCAAAATAACCAAAACAACCCTGCAAAAATAAATCAAACAAAGCAAATAATAGAAAACATTTAAGTGAATCCTAAACTTTTAAGGTAACCCCTCTTTTTAATTAAAATCCCCAGTAGAGTCGCCAGTTCTGTAATACGGTGAACTGACTTTATAGAAATGTCGCGGTTAAGCAAGAGTCGCCATCGACTTTTATTTTATCCAAATTAAATCAGAAAGGCTAAAAGAACAGGAAAAACCTTTTAAATAAAAACAGGGTTCGGGGGGTAATTATGCAAAGGGAAGGTGTAAGGCACCCTTTGCATCCATGGTTTTCCATGGGCTCTTAATTGCTTTGCTCTTTGTTTTCAGAAATGTAGAAGAAAAAGAATATGGACTTTAGCTCGTAAATGAGCGTAGCCATTTTGAAGAATTATGAGAAAGAATATGAAAAAAGTTTTAGAGCAAGGCAAAGCAATTAGGGGCAATTACCTTAATAATGTATAAAACAGTTCTTTTAGCCTTTCAGGGTGAAAGGATCTATCCATGCCATAAGAGGGCAGGAAGCCTTTCATTTGGAGGTTGAAGGGTCATTGAGAGTTCGTTCGCCATAAGACTGTCCCAAGCCATAGAGAGGCAGGTAGTCTAAGGGAAGAACCAGAATAGCCTTTCGTAGGCAGTCAGAGGATACCTCAGCCTTTTCGTAGGCAACTTCTGAGGGTCGAGATCATGTTTAGTGTATCGAAGGCAGCATCATTAGGGACCCATGACCTTAATCGAGGCAACATGGTTGAGGTATCCTCGTGTTCGAGGGACATGGCTATTCTGCAAAAACACAAGGCAACAAAGGCAACAGGCAACAGGCAACAGAGAGGTTACCCCAAAAGTGTGCGTGTGTGCACCAATCACATGATCAGTTCAGAATATATTATCTTGTAATTAATTGTTCTAAGTTGATTACAAGCTTGCACTCCCTAAAATTACTAACCACAGCAATTAATATTGATAATCAAAGCAATAAAGGGAAAGGGGAAAATGAAACCAGCGGGGGGAAGGGAAATTGAAACCAGCGGAATAAACAGATTAATAAGTTTGAGACAAGTAATAATTAAGATTTGAGTTTAGGGTTACCGACGATTCGTAGCTTTGGCAATTTGCAAACCCTGAAAGGTGGGAAAAATAGAAAGCAAACTAGGGTGAGTGCATTATCAGTTCGGAGGCAAACATCGCTAACCCTAAAAATAAAAAGATAAAGAAATTTGAAATAAATAGATAAATAAATAGGTACTTAGCTTCGAATTTGATCTGATATGGTTGACAGTCGGAGGAAGCCTCGGGGTAAACCCTGAAAAATGGCAAAGGCAAAGGCAGAAAATAGATGTGAACGTATGAAAGGTAAACCTAAAAATAAAAGGAAACAAAATAGACTTTGAAATTTAATTGAATACTTAGCTTTGCATTTGACGTGGCGCGTAGTCGGAGCGTATTTGAAGAGCAACCCTGAAAAGGACACAGAAACACAAACATTTCAGTGTATGGCATGATCTTCGTAAACCCTGATTAGGATACGAATTGAATAAAAAATATAAATGATTTAATTAATTATTGGTCTCGCGACCTAATTAATTAAATCGGAAAGAGAAAATAAAATCAAGCATACAGGTATTTTTTAAGAATTTTTTAGAGTTAAGACAAAATAAATATGGATTTTGAATAAATAAATAATTAAATATAAAAAAAGAAATATATAATCAAAATAAATATATGGAATAAATATTAAATATATAAGTAAATAATTAAGAAAATAAAATTATTATAAATAAAATATAATAAATATAATAAATATAAATGAAGAAAAAGTATATGTGAAATTAATAAATAAAATAAATAAACAAATATTTATTATAAAAAAGTTTTAAAAATAAAATATATAATAGTTTTTATATGATAAAGAAGAAAAAAGGAATTTAAAACAATATATATATATATATATATATATATATATATATATATATATATATATATAAATATAAATAAAAATAAAAAGGAGTTGTATAATTAAAAATAAAAAAAAATTATAAAAACTTATCTTTTTATCCCGTGTGGCGCGCGTGGGAGGTGCACGATGGACTGCCAGCCTTGCGTGCGTTGGATGGACCTGAGATTGTTCTCGACGGCTGAGATGATGAGGGACCACGACATCGCGTGTTTCATAACGCACTGGATCCACAGACTTCTTCCAAGGAGACGCGCGCTTTTCCAGTTTGAATGGGCCAATGAGACGGAGACACGTCGTCGTCTCCTACCTCTCGCCTGTGTACTAATCCTTTTACAGCGCTTTTTTCATGGAACGCTGTAAAAGGTTGCCTGCAAGAAAATAGCGAACAAGCCCAAACGGATACAAAAATTTTTCGCGAGGGTACCAATGCATTCGTATGACCCTCACGAATCTGTTTATGGCCTTAATTGGTTCAAAAGGAGAACGTATCAAAAAACTCTAATTTGAAGCAAAACCTTAACAATGGCATCATGTTCATAACAGCATCAAATCATTCAAAATTTTCCAGAATCGATCAGTGTGAGATACTAAACATAGATATGCAATTATTTTTTAGTATGAATGCATGAATTTATGGGATCGAAACAATTTAGGAACACGCAAACCTTGAACAATTGGTGATGATTCTGGATGCCTCAAAGCGTGGTAGTGATTGGAAACGCTTCCTTGATGCCTCAGGAACCTTCTTGAATCTTCAAAAGCCTCTGAATCCCTCTGTAAGCAAGAAACCGAATTGGACTTTCTTGAGTTTTTTGGAGCTCGAGTTAGTACCTTTCTCTGCAGAAATTGTGTGAACCCTTGCCCTTGGATTGTTTGTATACTTATAGGGATGGATTAGGGTTAATAAAATTGTAGAAAATCTTGATGAATCTTTGTTTTGCAATTTTGGAAAATTTGATTTAAAATATTGTTAAAAGCTTCTAATTTAGTTCAATTCCAATATTTTTCAACCAAGTTTTATGGATCACGAAATTTGAATCATTAATGTGATATATTTGATTGGAATTGGAGCAAAATAAGATCTCTAACTATTTTTATGATTTTATATGTTTAATTTATGATTTAAAATAATAAAAACCATAAAATAAATGATAAAACCCTAAAAATAAAAAAAAACTTTGGTTTTAGGGCGTGCATGGGCTTATGATAGATATTGGATAGAAAGAATATAGGCCCATTTGGAAATGTTTGGAGTTTTGAACCTTTTCTCTTCACATAAGCCCTTGAAAATGGTCCAACTTTGACAAGGTCTATCTCCCTCAATTTTTGAGGTATGGAGGAGTTCTAGGACTTTTTAGAAACCTTAGAGAGTCCTCTAACCAGTGCCTTTGGTCTTATATCAAAATAATTTTCCATGCTCCTTGTGTGTCTTTTTGAAAAAAATGACTTTTTGTTGACTTTTGAAAAGGACCTATAATGTTTTAGTCCATATCTCTCAAATGAAGCATTTCTAGACTTGGCATGTGAGAGACAAACTTGTAGAGAATTCAATTTCCTTCAAAATGAGATTTGGATAGAAAATTTCTGATGTTCCATGTGAGAGTTATAGCTGGTCAAAGTTCAGTTGACTTTCTCCTATGAAAACCCTAATTTAGAAACTTTTCGGATTGTTGATTTTTGATCTTTCCTTGATGAACCATGATCAATACTTGATCAAATGGTGAATGATAATTCAATATTAGGATCTTGACAAAAAAATCAGGAGTTTTGACTTCACTTTGCCCACAGTTGACTTTTAGGTCAACCCAGTCGACTGTTGACTTTCTGAATATTTGAGTGATCAATCTTTTAAGCTGAGACTTGATACTTATCATAGAGGTAATGTAAGATACTTTGAGCCATATTGGATGCCTTGGAGCTATTGATTCATTGATTTTCCCTTGAACAAACCAAACCCTAGTTTCTGAGCCTTGTATAGGAGAATGAGTCTTGGAGCTTTATGTACTGATTTGAATTTGTATAAGAGAAATAGTATGGGCAAATTTTGAGGTATGACAGCTTCCCCTGTTCAATTTTCTTAAACCTGAAGGTGTAGAGTGGTTTGTATGTCAGTCGGAATCTGAAGGTGGAAGAGGATTGAACACTAGAATACCCAGAAATTTGCCCTAGCTGATGATGAAGGGGCTTTTGTCGGAGATGGGCTTGAAGATGCCATCCAGGTGTATGATGGGGTGTTTGGGAAGTAGTTGTTTAAGTGTTGATCGTGTCATTACTGTTCGTAGTAGATGAATTAGATCTTTGAGCGCTGACCGTTACGGAACCGTCCGAGGTTGCCGCTTTTAGACTTTGAAAGTTGATTGTTTAAGGAACCGTCTGAGGTATTGACTTAAATCCGAAGGTAGATCATTAAGGAACCGTCCAAGGTATCGACTTAAATCCGAAGGTAGATCATTAAGGAACCGTCCAAGGTATCGACTTAAATCTGAGGTAGATCATTAAGGAACCGTCCAAGGTATCGACTTAGATCCGAAGGTAGATCATTAAGGAACCGTCCGAGGTATCGAATTAAATCCGAAGGTGGATCATTAAGGAACCGTCCAAGGTATCGACTTAAATCTGAAGGTAGATCATTAAGGAACCGTCCAAGGTATCGACTTAGATCCGAAAGTGGATCATTAAGGAACCGTCCAAGGTATCGACTTAGATCCGAAGGTGGATCATTAAGGAACCGTCCAAGGTATCGACTCAGATCCGAAGGTGGAAGTTGTTTATTTGACTGCAGGAATAACCTGAAAAAACAAAGTTAGTTTTTTATGCCATGTCATGATGCATGTAATGCATTTATGTGACAGGATTCTCAAAATAAATGAGAACCTTGCATGTTATGTACGCATTTGTCACGATGCATTATGTATTATGTATGAACATGTATGCAATTGTATGAATATGTTTATGATTTATGACGTATGACTATGAGTTATGCTATTTGACACATCTTGATTGAGAAGGTGGATCTCCATGTCATTGTAATTTTGATGTTTGATCTTATCTTGAAGATGCTCAGCTGGGGATTTATGATTTCTGCTTGGGGATGATCAGTAACTTGATGTACCCTGACTGAGGATAAGAGATATTGATAAACCATGTTGGAGGAGAGCAAAGTGTCGGGGGACCGGCCGTGTTGAAGATGTAAACTCTGTCGAGGAGCTACGTTTTTTATCGAGAGTATTGAAAGTATCTTCTAAATGACTACTTTGTGGGGATTCCTTCAGATCATTGACTTTGAAGGAGGATGTCTGGATTTCTTTAGACATTGTCTCTTCGCCCTTCCTATCTAAAGATCTATAGATATTCTTACGAAAAGAAAGATAAATGATGATCATGTTCATATGCATATGTTCATTCAAAATTATCATTGGACGTTTGCGTATTCGAAAAAGAAAAGGAAAACTTGAGATAGAGAAAACAACTTGTATTAAGAAAGCCATGAATAGGCAAAATAAAGAACATATTATGTGTTTTTAAAAAAAGGTACAGAATAAAACAAAAGAAAAAATAGCTATGTGGAAACAATCCTATTTGAGTTTCAACTCTGCTATTGCTGTTATGTCTTCGAGCATCTCATCCCTTGCTTATTGGAGACAGATGATTGAACTTGATATTGTAGATATATCTGATTGATGAATGATGTGAACGAGACATAGTCGTACGCTTAATCCTTAACTTTTGCCTAGACCGCCCTTTCAGGTTTTCAGCCTACCTGGATACCCTTTTTTGCCCAAGTCGCCCTTTCGGGTTTTCAACTTGACGGGTGTACATTTTTTTCTTTTCATATATATCCCTAATTTTTGCCCAAACCCTTTTGGTTTGCCGGGATGCCCTTACTTTTGCCTAGGTACGTCGACCTAGCGGGTCGTATTTATGCGTAGTATTTTTTGACTATGTCTGCGTTCACAGGCTGTGGAAAGTCTTCTCCATCCATAGTAGTGAGTATCATGGCTCCTCCAGAGAAAATCTTTTTGATTACAAATGGTCCCTCATAGGTGGGAGTCCACTTGCCCCTCGGATCACCTTGTGGTAGAATAATCCTCTTTATGACCAAGTCACCAGTCTGATAAACTTGTTGTTTGACTCTTTTGTTGAATGCCTTGATCATACGCTTCTGATACAATTGTCCATGACAAACAGCCGCAAGCCTCTTTTCGTCAATCAGATTTATCTGGTCTAGTCGAGTCTGAGTCCATTTGTCTTCATCTAGCTCTGCCTCTTTCATGATCCTTAAGGATGGGATCTGAGCTTCGATCAATAGCACAACTTCCATGCCATAGACTAATGAGAACGAGGTTGCCCCAGTCGATGTACGTGCGGAAGTACAGTAACCGTGAAGAGCAAATGGTAACATCTCGTGCCAATCCTTATAAGTCACAATCATTTTCTGTACAATCTTCTTTATGTTCTTGTTGGCGGCTTCCACAGCGCCATTCATCTTTGGTCTATATGGAGAAGAGTTGTGATGCTTGATGTTGAACTGTGTGCAGAGCTCAGTAATCATTTTGTTGTTCAAATTGGTACCATTATCTGTGATAATCCTTTCGGGAATGCCATACCGATAAATAAGATTGTGCTTTATAAATCGAACCACCACATTCTTGGTAACGGAGGCGAATGAAGCAGCTTTTACCCATTTGGTGAAGTAATCAATAGCCACCAGGATGAAGCGGTGTCCATTGGAAGCGGTCAGTTTGATCTCTCCGATCATATCAATGCCCCACATTGCAAAAGGCCAAGGGGCAGTCAGAACATTTAGGGGAACAGGAGGTACGTGTACTTTGTCGGCGTATATCTGGCATTTGTGGCATGTTCTAGAATGTTGGTGACAGTCAGTTTCCATAGTAGACCAGTAATAACCTGCTCTCAGGATCTTTTTCGCCATAGTATGTCCACTAGAATGGGTTCCAAAGGTACCATCGTGCATGTCTTCCATGATTTCTTCAGCTTCCTTCTTGTTCACACAACGAAGCAGGGTTGAATCATGATTGCGCTTGTATAAGGTTCCATTGCTCAGAAAGAACTTGGATGCGAACCTTCTTAAGAATTTCTTGTCATTGATGGATGCCCCTTCAAGATACTCTTGAGTCTCGAGGTATCTTTTTACTTCGTGAAACCATGGTTTTTCTTCAACCTCGTCAGTAACTATCTCGTAACAGTATGCTGGTTCGTCATATCTTTCAATAATAACTATAGGAGCCTCGTTGTCCCATCTGACCTTGAACATGGATGACATAGTAGCTAACGCGTCTGCCAGTTGATTCTCCTCTCGGGGAATGTGTTCAAAATTAATCTCTTCGAAGTGTGGAATTAAAGATAGCACCAAATCTTTATAAGGCATGAGATTAGGATGCTTCGTGTCCCATTCTCCTTTGATCTGACTGATTACTAGGGCTGAATCCCCATATACTTCTAAGAACTTGATTCTTAAGTCGATAGCAGCTCTGAGTCCCAAGATACATGCTTCATACTCAGCCATGTTGTTGGTACAGTCGAAACATAGTCTTGCTGTGAACGGGGTGTGTCCACCTGCGGGAGAGATAATTACAGCACCAATACCATTACCAAGTGCATTTGAAGCTCCATCAAAAACCATAGTCCATCGGGATCCTGGTTCAGGTCCTTCATCCGGGCCAGGTTGTTCATAATCAGTAACAAGCATCACATCTTCATCTGGAAATTCAAAACTCATAGATTGATAGTCGTCTACAGCTTGTTAGGCCAAATGATCTGCCACTACATTTCCTTTGATTGCTTTCTGTGTTGTATATTGGATGTCGTATTCTGTCAGTATCATTTACCATCTTGCTATTCGTCCAGAGAGAGCGGGTTTTTCGAACACGTACTTGATAGGATCCATTCTAGAAATCAACAAAGTGGTATGGTTCAACATATACTGTCTCAGTCGGCGAGCAGCCCATGCCAAAGCACAGCAAGTTTTCTCGAGCAGTGAGTATCTTGTTTCACAGTCGGTAAACTTTTTGCTAAGGTAGTATATTGCATGCTCTTTTCGACCAGACTCGTCATGTTGCCCCAGTACTCACCCCATCGAATTCTCTAACACTGTTAAGTACATAATTAGAGGTCTTCCTTCAGCAGGTGGTATCATGATCGGAGGTTCTTGCAGGTACTTCTTGATTTTGTCAAAGGCTTCTTGACATTGGTCATTCCACTTTACTACTTGATCCTTCCTCAGTAATTTGAAGATTGGCTCACAAGTAGCGGTCAGATGGGAAATAAATCTAGCAATGTAATTCAGGCGTCCTAGGAAGCCTCTAACTTCTTTCTCGTTTCGTGGGGCAGGCATCTCTTGTATAGCTTTTACCTTTGCAGGATCGACTTCAATACCTTTACTACTAACAACGAAACCCAGTAGCTTTCCAGACCTTACGCCAAAGGTGCATTTGTTCGGATTCAGTCTCAACTTGTATTTTTTCAACCTATCAAACAATTTCTGCAGATGGTTTAGAAGTTCTTCTTCAGTGTTGGATTTTGCAATCATATCGTCGACATAAACCTCTATCTCTTTGTGGATCATATCATGGAATAGAGCTACCATTGCACGTTGGTACGTTGCCCCGGCATTCTTCAACCCAAACGGCATGACCTTGTAACAAAAGGTGCCCCAAGGGGTAGTAAAGGTGGTATTCTCCATGTCTTCGGGTGCCATCTTGATTTGATTATATCCTGAGAAACCATCCATGAAAGAAAACACTTTGCATTGCGCAGTACTATCAACCAGAATGTCAATATGTGGTAGGGGAAAATCATCTTTAGGACTTGCTCGATTCAAATCTCTATAGTCTACACACATTCTGACCTTTCCGTCCTTCTTAGGCACGGGTACTATATTGGCGATCCATGGCGGATAGCTCACCACTTTCAGGAAACCGGAATTGAATTGCTTTTCAACCTCTTCTTTGATCTTTTGAGCCATGTCAGGTCTGCTTCTTCGTAACTTCTGTTTAACCGGAGGACTGTTTTCTTTGATAGGTAGACGATCAACCACAATATCAGTATTGAGCCCAGGCATATCTTCGTAGGACCAAGCAAAGATCTCAACATTGTCTCGTAACATCTGAATCAATATTTGTTTGACAACATCCTCTAATTCAGCCCCTATCTTGATCTCTTTCTTTTCTTTGTCGGTACCCATGTTCACAACCTCAATTGGCTCTTCGTGCGGCTGTATAGTCTTCTCTTCTTGCTCTAGTAATCTGGCAAATTCTCTAGGCACTTCACAATCTTCCTCACCTTCATCCTCAACTTGGTAGATCGGATTTTCAAAGTCATATTTAGCAATAGCAGAGTCGTTATCAATAGGATCCAGAGTGGATATGGATCTGCAGTGTATTATGTGGGTGTGTGTGAGAACACATAGCTATAAAAGTAAAAAAAATAAAAGCGAACACACAATTTGAATACGAAACGTCCAATGTTTTATTGAATGAAAATATGCTTATGAAATGACAAGCCCTAACAATGGACCATTGTGCCTCGGGCAGGACACACGGCTTTAGAGTTTATTGTTTATTAAAGTACAGAATTTAAACTTGGAAATAAAAAGGAAAGCAGGAAATAAAACTAAGAACGGCTATTACTCCTGACTATAGGAGATAGAAACAATGTCTTCAGTCTTCTAGTTGCCCAGCCCTTTGTCTGATGTAGGGAAGATCCACTTGTCCAGGTTGTAATTATCTTCATCTTCTCCAATGGCATTGACCCCCTTGCTGATGAAATGATGCTTCAAACCTTCTGGACGAGGATGTTGTTCTCCCTTCTGATCCTTAGCGGTGCGGCCTAAACCCCATTTGTTGGACTTGTATGGAATATCAGGTAATTGCCCCCAGATGGTGCAGCCACCTTCTTCTACCACAGCCCTAGCGTCTTTCAGAGAAGTCATTGCAGGAATAACCCCAGTAACTTTAGGAGGAGTGTAGACGTGCTTAGTCTCAGGAACCACTTGGGGGACCAATTCGAACGCTAGACGGGGAGATTCAAAAGCTTCTCCAGTGAATTCAACATACTTGGTCTCATCTATGAAGCTCACCACATACTCTTCTTCACCATACACAGTGACGATCTTGCCTTTCGCTGGGTATTTCAGTTTCTGATGGAGAGTTGAAGTCACAGCATTTGCCCCATGTATCCAGGGACGTCCAAGCAGACAGGAATAGGCGGGACGAATATCCATCACATAGAACACAGTATTGAAAGTCTGGGAACCTACTCTGATCGGGAGCTCAACTTCGCCATACACAGTACTCATTGTGCCATCGAAAGCTTTTACTATCACATCACTGGATTTCAACTCGATTCCATCAACCTTGTGTTTGTCCAGCACCATCTTGGGTAGCACATTCAGAGAAGAGCCATTGTCAACCAGTACATGAGCCAGAGTGGTGCCACCACATTCAATGGAGATATGTAGTGCCTTGTTATGATTCTTTCCGCTAGGACTCAGATCAGCATCAGAAAACCCAAGGTAATTCTCTGTTGTCAGGTTTGCAATACAATTCTCAAGTTGAGTGACATAAATCTCTTTTGGCACATGGGCAGCCTCTAGAAACTTCATCATAGCTTTGGCGTGGGTCTTGGAACAACTCAAAAGTGACAGCATAGAGATCTTAGAAGGAGTATGCCCCATTTGTTCAACAATGTTATAATCACTCTTGCGAATGATCTTCAGGAACTCATTTGTTTCTTCAGATGGTGGATTTTCAGTGACAGTCTCAGGTTTGTGTAGCGGTCCTTTACCACGAGCATCAACACTCGGGGTGATAGTAACAGCAGGTGAAGCAGTGTTCGGAGAGATCTCTAGAGAGAACACCCTTCCACTTCTTGTCACTTTACTAGTTCCAACAATATTACCCACATCATGATTGGCATCTTCAGAAACTTTATCAGATTCGAGTTCTTGCTTAACTCCTTGAACATAGACCTCGGCCCCATAATTCCAAGGGATAGCTTTATTAGAAGAATATGGCATCGGACCAGGTTTAGTAATAATAATCGGAGCCACACGGGGTTCAGCAGAAATTTTGAAAGGGGCCTTGGTAGGGATATTCAGTGGGACTTTGGAAATGACGGAGACATCCTCGATTTTCAGGCCACGAAAGAAACCTTCACACAAATCTTCAACAGAAGGGGTCTTCTCAAATCTGATAGTGCCACGATCCATCCAGCCTTGGATACCTCTTTTCAGATTCTCACAACCATTTGGTAGGGATGCACAGTAATAACAACCTGGGTCACAACCTAGAAATAAACCAGCTCGCAGAAGCTTCTTTTTGATGTCAGGGAGAGGTGTTGACAAATCTCTTACATCATAAACATGGATGGTGTCCATGATAGCATTAACAGTCTTGTCATGCTTTGGCATAGGAGCAGTGATGACATTAGGAGTTTCTGGGGCGTCAAACTCGATTTCGCCAGCTTCTATCATGTCTTGGACTTTGTTTCTCAAGGCCCAACAATTGTCTGCATGGTGTCCAGGAGCATTGGAATGATAAGCACATGTAGCCTTGGGATCATAAGTTGGACGAGCAGTGTTGACAAACTTCGGAGGTTCCTTCAGGGTGACCAGTTTAGCCTTCAATAGATGTTGTAAGGCTTGAGACAAAGGCATGTTGATTGGGGTGTATTGTCTCCTTGGTCTATCAGTCTTGCGTTGATACTCTTGTCTAGGAGCTTGTTGAGATGTTGGAGTAGAGATGAGGACAGCTCCAACAGATTGGTTATGATCATTCTTATTACGGCCCCTCTGACTGTGGACAGCATTAGACTCGTTTTTTTCCATGATATGGCTTCTTTGTAGTACCAGAAGATGCGCCCACTTGAATCTTCCCACTTCGAATACCATTCTCAACATGTTCTCCAGTGAAGATAAGATCAGTAAACCCAGACGAGGAACTACCCAGCAAGTGACTATAGAACGGCCCAGTTAGCGTGCCCATGAACATGTCCACCAACTCCCTATCACTCAAGGAAGGTTGGACTCTCCCAGCTAGATCTCTCCACTTTTGAGCATACTCCTTGAAATTTTCCTTAGGTCCCATAGACATGCTTTGTAGTTGCATGCGAGTTGGTGCGAGATCGGAATTATATTGGTATTGCCTGTAGAAAGCAACAACCAAATCTTCCCAAGTACGGATGCTAGCACCCTCCAGTTGATAGTACCATTCGAGTTGAGTTCCAGATAAGCTTTCTTGAAAGAAATGGATCCAGAGTCTCTTATCAGCAGTATGAGGCTGAATCTTCCTCACATAAGACCTCAAGTGCATCTTAGGACAGGAGACCCCATCATATTTAGCAAAGGCGGGGGTTTTGAATTTTGGAGGAATAACGACCCCAGGAATGAGTCCCAACTCTTCAAAATCCAGCCCAGGTACCTTCTGAATTTCCACGCTTCCCAGACGCTCTTCTAGCAGCCTATACTTCTCATCAGGATAATCCTTGTCTTGAGGATACTCTCCTTCTTCCTCTTCTTGACTATCAGAACCTGCATGGCTTCCCTGGTTGTTCTTGACACTGAAATCATCTTCTTCCTCTTCCTCTTCCTCGTCTTTAGGAATCCCAGCTTCTGCAGCCTTCTTGGGGCGACCCTTGAATCTTCTTCCCAGGTTGATCACTCCTTTGGGTTTCTTGGTCTTTTTCCCCTTCTTAGTCAGAAGGGCTTTCAGCTCGTCTTGCCCCTTGGACAAGTTCAGGATCAAAGCTTGAAATTCAGCATTCTGAGTTTGGAGATTCTTGACAGATTGTTCGAGATCCATCTTTCTTACTGAAATAAACAGCATAAAGATGAGGCATTTGTTTTTATGAAACCTGTGATGCGATGTTTATGAATGATATGATTATGCATATGCAATGTTTTCGAGGACCTTGGAATTCAAATTTGTTTAAAACCAAACAAAAAGAAACTTTATTAATAATACTTAACAAAAAAAAATTGTAAATTGTTTTATTATTATTTTTTTACAATAATGAAAGTATAAAACTAGAAATAAAATAAAACTAGGAATAAAATAATAAAACACAAGTCTTCAAGTCTCCCATGGACGCTTCCTTTTTGAACCAATGAAGTTGTTGATGTCTTGCTCCGCTTGAAGTAGCTTTGTGAGCTCTAATACTTTCTTTTCTTTGGCGCGAAACTGAGCTTCAAAAGTATCTCTTTCTTCCTTTAATTGAATCCAAGATCTTTTTAATTCTTCGATGTCAGTTGGCATGTCTGGATGAGCAATAACTTGAGGAACTTTTTCCTCGCAATCATGCTCCACTATAAATGGTAGGACATATGGATAAGGCATGATGAGACGTTGAGCACGAGTGCGCACCCATCTGAGGTAAGGCCCTAAAGGAATGGAATTTCTTTGCCCCAGGCTCTTGCTATCAATTCTGTTCACCATATCCCATACTCGTATAAACTTCCGGCGGTGATTCTGAGTATCGTATTCATAATCAAACACAACCCCTTGTATAAGCATCTGATGAGGACCATCTCTTCGAGCGTAACCAAACTGACGTAAGGCCAAACGAGGATTATAAGTAATACCCCCTCGTATGCCAAGTAAAGGCACGTTAGGATATTGTCCACAGCGGTCGATGATGGTAACATTCTCCTAGGATAAGGAAAGCCAACGGATATCAGAATGAGAAAGTGACATTATTCTCTTATGCCATTTCACCCTTTGGTCGTTCCTCATTACTGAGCGAGGAAAGTGCGAAATAAACCACTTAGATAGTAAAGGTATGCAACACATAAGAGTCCCTCGTTTCTTCATAGTACGAGTGTGAAGAGAGTGTGGGATGTCTCCAAGCAAAGTAGGAATTGGATTGCGTGTCAGAAATATCTTTATGGCGTGCACATCAATGAACTGATCAGGATTAGGGAATAATACCAAACCATAAATGAGTAAAGCTAATATGTCTTCGAAGTCTTGATAACTCATGGACTTCAAAAACCTGCGAGCTTTTCCGAATAAGAACTTAGCGAGGAATCCCTTGACTCCACTTCTGGTTTCCCAATGACCATCAATATCAGACTTCTTAAGATGTAAAGCGGAAGCGATAACTTCCAATTTTGGAGTTTCTTCCAAACCAGTGAACGGGATCTGATCTCGGATAGAGAGTCCAAGTATGTCAGAAAACTCCTCCATAGTAGGTACCAACTGATAATCCGGGAAAGTAAAACAATGATGCTCGGGATCGAAGAATTGAAATAGTACACTCATCATTTCTTCGTCAAAACCTGAATTAACCAAACCGGGCAAGAGACCATGTCTTTCAGTGAATCGGGAACCTCCAGGAATCTCTAATACCAACTCTTTCAGCTCGGAAGGTATCTTCACAAAGTTAACTCGAATGGTGTTTCTAGTCTCCATGACCTACAAAACAGAACAAAGATGAATTCTTTGGTCCTCGAATGGTTAGTCACGATGTTATGATGTTTATGATGTCATGATGTCAAGTAGATAACAAACACAAACAAATCACACAATTTTGCCTTAAGGTTAGGCTTGCATGTGGTCCAGAGGTGCGTACCCTCCCCCTGAAGTTTAGTCGATTCAAACCTGTCCGATACAAAGATCGGGTTCTAGGGAGCTCATATCATTGACCTCTCGAAGGCGCTTATCTCAGTTCGGCAATCGAATCGCCAGCCGAAAAGGTCCTGAAAGTCCAGTCCATATGAGTGTAGCTTCGAGTATCAACCAACTTCGGTCGGAACCAAAGCCAGCCATCTCGCTACTTTCTAATAGGCCAAAGTCAAGTTCGACTAAGGTTCTAAGGGCGAATTAGTGCTTAATGACACCACGCGGCAACCAAGCATTTCCTCAGGTCGGATCCCAAGGAATACCAGGACAAACCAATGTGTCACACTAACGATGGACATCAGATCAACCACATCAGTATACGCTGTGCAGTCTCCTTGATCTCATGCCATTTACCTAAGGTACTCAGATCCGGGTTAGGATCTTTCACACAGCAAAATAACCAAAACAGCCTGTTGCACCCCAAAATTTGCCCACATATTTATTCCCCAATTGGACTTCACATTACATTCATGTGCATACCTCATCTAGGCCATTCATCCATTACATTCATCCATACCATGGTTACTATCCAGAATTGACAAGAAAAGAGCTTCTGCAGAAGAAATTCCTGATCAAAATAAGAGGAGGTTTGAAGTCTGATTATATGGCCTCATTTCCATTGAAGTTCTCCTAAAATTAGGGTTTCATCCTCTCCAATTCAAGGCTGTGATTAAAAGATGCAATCCTCAAGCTCATCATATCTTCTAATTTAGGGTTTTGACCAAAGTCAACCATGTGGACTTTTTGGTCAACATTTAATCAGGAGATGATTTTTGAATGTGAAATGTGATTGTCCTGAAGAAATATTCATTGGAGCTTCTTTGCTGGGAAATTGATTGAGAATCAGATCGGAAACGGATTAATCGGGAAATTCATCTGGAATCAGAAGAATCAGGAAAATGTCGACTTTTGGTCAAAGTCAAAGTCAACTGTCAAATATTGACTCGTGATGGAAAATCGGTCAAAGAAAATCAAAGAAATAATTAAAATCAAGAATTTCTCAAACTTACCAAAAATGGAAGTTAGTTGAAAATGGAACTTGCCAAAAATAGAAAGGAAAATACTAAGAAAATTTTTGGGAATTTTAGAGTTTTCAAATTTGGTTGACCAGCTGACTTCATGGTTGATTTACACATATTTCAAGGCTCCAATTCAAGACAAGGTCAACACCAAAAGTGTTCATCTCGTGGCTCTCTATAATGTTGTAGTTGGAAATTTTTTCATATGAGGCATGAGTCAAAAGATATGGAGAAGAGAAGTTTGAAGATCCAAAATTGTTCAAGTCATGTTGTCTGGCAGATTCCTGGGCATAACGCATGCAATTGATCGAACATGTGATGTGCCATTTCTGAAGCCAATTTTAGAGGAATGAAAATGTCCTCTTGAATCAACTATGACTCCTGGATATTCTCCTCCATGCTATCTTTCGATTGGCATCAAAACCATGGACATTATATGTGTAATTAATGAGTTAGAATGGCTCAAAGTGGTGGTAACGCAAAGGCATTTCGTGGCATGTAGCTGGGCAAGGATATAAGGCATGCACAACACATTGTGTCAAACACGTGGTACTCCAAATCTAAAGCCGATTTTAGGGAATTGTGGTGAGCCTTTTGAGATAATTTTAATGTAAACCTGCTCTATGTCATGTCCTCTTTCAAATGGCACAAAAATCAAAGATTTTAGTTGAGTGGAGGGCAAGATATGAAGTCTTAAAGTCGTGTCCGGAGAGTTTGTGTTTAGCGACGTGTCGGGCCAAAGCTTGAACCATGCACACGCTGGCAACATGCAGTGATGAGCCAACCTCTTCGAGGCCTATTTTCATGCACGTATCATCATCATCCTAGACGCCTCCCAATATCAATGATGTTGTGCCATGTTTAACATCTCCTTTAAATCCAGGGAATAATCACTTGAGCCATTAATTGGTGAATAAGAGGGCTACAAAGTTCATTGTTTGAGGTTGGTAAAGTGACAAGCTAGGCCCGGTGTTATTACAGCGCGAGTAGTAGGAGTGTATCATAGCCATTGCTCGAATAAACCGCACCGTTTTCTGCTTACAAAAAGTGAGAGCATAAGGGTCTGTGTTGGAGGGTGTTGCATGAAGGCAATGCACATGTCATGAGCTTTATACCCTATACATCCATACAATATTCTGTGTCACGAAATAGGAAAAAAAAGCTTACCAAATATAGAACGAATTTGCTCATTAAGTATAGAGAAGTATTGGCTGCAACATGAAAGTTCTAAAAAAAGCTTACTTCAAATGCATCATTCTTGTGCATTAAGTCTAAAGAAGAGAAGGCTATGCTACACTACTCTTCACTATAAGCCATGTAACCTCACCATAATTTGACTACAACCTCACATTCAAGAAACCTCACCCTCACACACGGACACTCAATAATCTTCTTTCCTCAATTTCAAACAACACAACTCTCTTCTCTCTTCCCTCATCACTCTCTCACTTCATCCAAACTCAACAAACTTCTATTCCATCAACCCCACCATACTCTCCTTACACTCACTATATATACAAGCAAAGCTTCACAAACTCACCACACACGCTTCATTATTTTCCAGTTTCAAACACTCACCTTCATCACTCCTTTCACTCATCTTCTCTCCTCGTTCTCTCTCTCTTCTCTCATCTCTCTCCACCATAACCACCATAACTGCCCTAACAAACTTTCTAACCAACTCTAACAACTTCCACCTTCACTCTTCCACCACCACCTTCACTCTTCCACCACCATCATCACCGTGCAACAACCACCATTACATCTTCGTCAACCTCCATCATCAAGCCAAGGTTTCAAGCATCATGCATCAACACTTTCTTCTATCTCAATCACCACTACCGAGCCATAAGACACAGTCCGTAATCCTCATCAATCAATATTTCGAATCATCATCATCACCTTGATTTTCGTTCAACAAGATTTTGGTGGCACCGTCTTTACGAAGCAAGCGTTCAACCGTTTTGGCTCCATGTTCGTCTTCAATATGCCAAGTTTATTTCTCAGTAGCTTTGAGTTCCTTGAGCACCATCGGTATCATCAACAGAAAGGAGCGAGACTATGTAGAGTTTCTGAAGATCAACGGTTCATCAACAGGTAAGTTCTTGAACTTTTTGACAGTGACATGATAGTACCATTGTGGTGTATGTTGCATATGATTTCAATCCGCAACTCTTTGAAAATCCGATTCGGTTTGTGTGTTATACCTGCTGTTTGAATGTTTGAATTGTATGATTGAGTTATACGTAGCATAAGAATCACTTTGGTGCCATAGCTTGAGATTTCATAGAAGTTTTGCATGTTAAGGTTTTAAAATGTGATTCGGTTTGTGTGTTAAAGAAGGAATTAAAGGATTCTATGAGTGGATTCATGATCAGCGCGCAAATCCGAGTGGAGTAGTGGTTTTTCTTTTGATTTCTGGGCGCGTGTTGCTTTCGCCGGTGGTGGTTGACGGTGGTTCTCACCGGAGAAGACGACCGGAGCTTAGCTCCGGCGTCTGTAAAATGGCTCATGCAACTTAGCTGACGTGGCGCATGGGTACTGGTCGTTATTCCCACTATTTTGCCAGTTTTGTCTTCTAGCATATGATTGAAGTGTGCAGTGTTGATTTCCGATTGGTTCTGGCCTTTATTTGTCATTTAGTGATTTAAAATACTTTGACCAATTGATTTTAATGTGTGGGGATATATTTTTTGTCACGTTACCAAAAGCCACATGCTGAATAAAAGAAGATAATAAAGAATGGAAATGATGAATAATGAAATGAGAAAATGCAGTCTGGGCCACATTTTGGTAATGGGCTTCGTGCCCCTTTGATCTTCACACCCCAGGGATCAGGCCCAACGTGCTTCAACATAGTTTTACTTCAGTTTGTTTTGCTTTCTCACCCCCCTGGTAAATGAATTTTAATTTTGTTTCTATTATTTTTCTAACCTTTTAATTTTTGTTTGATAAATCAGTTTTAGTTAATAAAAAAAATGACAAAAATATATTTTTCACCCAATTAGAATTTTTAGAAGTAATTGTTTTAATTAGAATTTTATTTGATTGATTTTCTTTTAATTTTGATTGGTTCTCACATAAAAAAATAATAAATAGCTTTTAGTTTTAATTTTCAAAAACAGTCTTAAACATGAAGAAAAATACAAAATTGCTTGTGAGTATTTCCATGTGTAGTTTAGATTTTAATCCTTGACTTCTAATTAGACTTTAATTTCTTTTAATTGGTATTGCTTGTGTATATTTTTAGACTTGCTTAGCATAGTTTAGACTTAGAATTTCCCCTTTGAACAATAACTCTAGGTTTAGAAAATAGGTTAGTCCCCCCTTTTTCATCCTTTTTTCTTTTACAACATTAAAACATCTAATAAATACTCAAAATAAATTCCCTTAAAAAATACAAAGAAAACACTTAAAAAACATTAATAAAAAAAGTGAAAATCATTAAAAAGGAAATGGAAGCTTGAATCTCCCTTGCTTTAGGGAAGCATTCGAGTGCTTGGATCTCCCTTGCTTTAGGGAACCATTCGGGCGTAAGTTCCCAAATGCTAAAAGACACAAACCAAAGAGTAACTCGAGTTTCCCTTGCCTTAGGGATTTCCTCGAAACGCTCAAACTCTCTTCTATCTCTCGCCCTCGTGGCATTCTTAAGAACATGTTGAATCCATTCCATAATTAGGCGTGTAAGTCTCCAAAGGTCGAGCATCGTGGAGTGCGACTTTAACCTCTGTTCAACTAAAAAACACAAAAACACAGAAAATCTTGAGCCGAACTACGGTCGCTCTGATTCCTGAAAAGGATACGTAGGCATTGGGTCGCGGGGCCTAAGCGAGCACACTTGTAAATAATTCCTTCTTTTCCCCGTATTTCTTTTGCATTCATTCGCATTTAGGTTTAGACATAGATACACCCTTTAGATAGAAACAAACATAGGTGGATACCATCGAGTACGATGGGCGTGAGGGGTGCTAGCACCTTCCCCTTGCGTAACCGACTCCCGTACCATATTCTCTGGCCGCAAGACCTTGTTCTTATTTTGAGTTAGGTTTCTTGGTATTCCTTTCCCGCGATGGGATAAATATATTAGTGGCGACTCTGATTCCATTTTTCGCGGTAACGACAGCTGGCGACTCTGCTGGGGACTGTTGATAGACCTGTGCTGGTCCATTCCTAGCGAGTCGATCCTAGCCTTTGTTTGTTTCTTTTATTGGGTGTTTATTTGTTTTTTATGTCTACATCTTGTATATATGTTTGCATGTTTATTTTCTGCTTGCATATCGTGTTTATTTCTGCTTGCACATCATGCATCTGGACTATATTATGGGTCCACGTGGGGGCCACATATTTTTCTGCTTTGTTTTGCAGGTGGGGGGTTTTTGTGAGGTAAAAGGCCCACTACCCAGGCCAGTGACACATAGGATTAGCGTGGATGCTCATGTTGACTCCCGTGGCTCTTGCTACGATCGAGCTTGACATGGGGTACCACAACTGGGCGAGGTTCTTTCATGGAACACTGTGTTTGGCACGCTTGTTGCCTCAAACACTTTGTACCCCACGGGAACTGTAGACCCTGGTGACCATTAGGGACCACTTGTCCGTGTCTAGAATACATACCCGTGAGATTGGGGTGGGACAGGATACTAGCCTTCATCATACCCGGATTTCCATATTGCAATCTGAAGCCGGAATTTTGATCCTGCATCATTCAGAAAGATCAGTATAATTTAGATATTCAGATTTGCGAGACGTTCAGTCTCACCACTTTGCATTGCATAACATCATTACTTTATCCACTTCATTTGTGGGGGATTCTAAAGTCTATTTCCAAAAAAAAGAGGAAACAAAAAAGTAGAAAAACAAAAAAGAGGGAAGAGTAGAAAAAAAAGATACTATATGCAAAAAAAAAGAAAAGATTCTAAAAAAGAAACAAAAATGTGAAAAGGCTTTAGGATCCCTTTGAAATGAAACATGCATTCATACTATCATGCATTTCATAGAAGCTTATGGGGGCCCTTTCTACTCAGATTCTGACTTCAACAACAATCCGACTTCTCACTGCTATGTGCTCGAAAGTTGGTATTGGAATAACTCCGTGAGGTTTTTGACTGAAATGAGAACAGAAATGGGGATTGACGTGAATCAGCGTATGGAGGTTATTCAAGCCTTTTTGACAAGAAGAATTGAGACAAGTTCGTCAAAGGCCAAATGCAAATGTTAACTTCACCTTAGGGAAAGTTCTTATGAATTAGAATGTCTGAATTATTGTTGAGGTTCCTATTCCTGTTAAGGAGTCTTCACATCATGAGAACAATTTGGAAATTGAAGTCTTCAAGTTTCCGATTATTGAAAAATGAAAAAAGGTTCCATCTATTGGAGAAATTTTTGAAAGCCGTAAAAGATTGTGACTCTGTTGACTTAGACATGTTGGATTATGCCTAGTGCCTGATATCAAAAACTGCAAGGATCATTTACTCTCACTCCGAATGGTTTGGATATCGAAGCTAAAGTGGTAATCATCTCTTGTACATATGTGGAAGTTGCTTGGGGCTCCCGATCGAGGGATAAGCAAGACATTGTCTATCTTGAGCATTGCACCATTCGCATGCTCGAATCCCTTAAAGCACTACAAATTCCTGTGCAACTTCGTCAGAATATTTTTCCATATGATAATCAAGAGGGTTCTACGAAGACATTTCTCATTCTCAAGCTTTTGCTTCATATCATGAGTCATTTCTTCCCGAAATTTTCTTCTCAGTGACATTTGGTCGTCAACAGAGAAAGAAAGAATATGAGACAGAGATAATATGGGAAACAAAGTGATGTAATTTTAATGCCTCGTACTCAGTTATATCCTTGATTGTTGGTATTCCAGTTGGTGTTTTGGGCTTTCCTTACCACACGTAGCTCTCCTGAGTGTGATGATCATACTATCTTCTTCCATTTATAACGGTGATTACTGATTCTAGCATCTATATTTGGGGCTCCCGACCGAGGGATAAGCAAGACATTGTCTATCTTGAGTATTGCATCATTTGCATTGCTCGAATCCCCAAAGTAAGGCAAAAGTGCACCACCCTTGTACGCCTTTGTTGGAATATTCTTCTGGGAAGTAATCTAAAGTGTGTGGAAGGGAACATATGATAATGCTAAGTGGCTACCATGCTGGGGCACCTGGCCATTCAACTGAAGGTGGTAGGACATTAAAGGCAGAATTCAAGTCCTCATTGATTTCAGAACAACCACACCCACTCCAAGAGGTTTTATGCACAAATTGAAGTCTCGATGGGGTATGAAAACTAAAAAAGGCATTCAAGAGCAATAAGTCCATACGGAGTCAAGTCTCCTCAACAAAGGCATTCATTTAGTTCTTTATTGCATTCTCATTGGTAACATTTCATTGTTTGCTTAAGCATTGCTAGCATGTAAAGATTTGTTAATTTTCGAATGAAAATCATAATACATTGTTTATGTTTGTCTTGAAGTAATCCATTCATTTTCACTCATCAAAATGTTTTGGCATTACGATACCAACTTTTACTTATCTCTTGCTTAGGCAACGAGCGGAGGGAGAATGATGAAAAAAAATGCAAAATCCCTAATTGTGTGTCTTTGAATAAAACCCTACTGATGATGTACAGGCATTGTTTCAAATCCCCAAACACCGGAGATATAAGGGAGATAGACCCTCGTTAACCCCTTTGAGCCTTGAAGTAGGAGTTTCTTTTCTGTTCAGAAAAAACCCTTAATTTTAACCATGGGGCAGGGTAGTGTTCATTTAACTCGATCAAGTGTTCAAAACTCACAAATGATATGCATCTGAGGATATAACAATGTTTATCCTTCAAAAAGTTGAGGAGAGTCAAGACCGTAATGGTTATCCTTCACCTACCAATATGTCAAAAGATGACGATACCACAATGGTAATTCTTCATCAATCATGGAATGAGGCAGTCGCAATCACTTCCAACGAATCAAAGACAATACGAGGTCACACGACTTGTTCAAAAAAAAAGAGAAGAGAAAAAAATGGAAAAAATGAAAAAAAGAAAGAAGAAAAAGTGATGAAAGAAAAGAATATAGCAATAAAAAGAAAAATGATGATGAAATAAAAGCAAGAAGAAAGTCGTGTGACAATGAATTAAAAGAATAAAAGGTGAGCGACTGCCATGTCCAAAAAAAAAAAAAACCTCATTGATTCCTCAACCGTTTCAAAATTCCTTGTGAGGGAGGAACACTCATGTTGAGTTAATTGAACTTAGGAATGGAGAACATCACAAAGGGGGTGGGCACTAAATAATTTTGAGCCTAAAAAAAAATCCTTTGTTTCTGAAAACCATGAACCAGGCCAAGTTACAACCCTTAAAAGTCCTAATTGAAGTAGGGTTTATTTTGAAAATGCACTCCCAGGAGATAACGTTTAGCTGACTCCCAATGACGCGTCACATATCCATGTTGGTATTGTATGCCCGCTTTATATTTCATTCATAAGAGGTGGCCACCTCATTGCATAAAAAGTTTTTTAAACTTCAAGACTAGCATAGGCTTTGCATTAGAATTATCATTCTTATAATTAACATTCTTTTGCGTACAAAACATTAGCTTAAACATCAAGGAAGTTCGTATGATGAGAATCCATGAAGATCTTGATCACGTCAAAGTAAAAGAGACTTGAGAACTCCGTAGAGTAAAAAGAAATCATTATCAAAGCAAGTTATCCGAATACTCCTTTGAGCATGTGCAGTTTGATGCCCTCGTTGTTTGATCATTAAGGGACAAGTGCCTGAAGACTCCATTGAGCATAATCAGTTTATACCTTCTTTGATTGGTTACCCTGAGGGGAGAAGTATGAATACTCTATAGAGCATGAGCTGTGGATACTCTCTTTGATGGATTACCCTAAAGGTTTTAAATACTCTATTGAGTGTGGTAAAGTTACTTCCACGATTTGTGGGATCTTAAGGGAAGTAAAGATCGAGGATTCTGGTAAGATGTACATAATCAGGGGCAGTCACGATGAGGAATCTCTCTCGTAAGTTCATCCCATCTGGGGTAAGCAAATCAAGGTTTGACATCTCAAATTAGACCAATCAGGGTCAATCAAGTCGAGGGATCTCTCTCTTGATTTCAATCAATCTGAATTAGTGACGTCGAGGAATCTCTCAAGTTCACTCAATCTGGGGCAGTTGCGTCGAGATTTGACAATTCTCTCGAAGATCTGTTGACCATGAAGGACTATCTCAAACGCTTGAATATGCTGGGGCAAAGTTACCTCAAGTAAGCCTGGTGTAAGGATCCTTTCGAGGAAAATGTCTTTGTTAAATCAGATATCTTCACAAGTCAGGCAGCCTGGGGCATACTCTTTTGGTTTGTATTGAAGGAACCATCATTCACTTGTAAAATGCAGTTGACCATCACGAAGTTGATAAGTATCATAATGCTTTTCCCCAACAAGTTACTCTCTCCCCAAGCATAGGAGTTTATTTCTCCTGAGAGTTAGTTCCATCCCTCAAGCATAGGAGTTTATTTCTCCTAGAAAAGTCTCTCCCCAAGCATAAGAGTTTATTTCCCCTGAGAATTCATTCTCTCCCCAAGTATAGGAGTTTATTTCTCCTTGGAGTTGTTCCACTCATCCCATAAATAGTTCCTTATCCAGATTTCTCATCCCCAAAAAGGTGAGTCGAGGGAATCTCCTCAAGCTGAAAATTCTCCAAGCAATGAAACATGGTGAGAAGTCAGAAAAATTATTCTTCAAGTCAAATAAGAAGTATATCTTGCGAGTTAAAGTCCAATATCTATTGGCACCCCCACAGAGTTCTTAACACTAAGGGGAATCTCCCTGGTGTTTACCTTTCCCGAGGTCAGAGACGAAGCTCGATCAACAAGTCAGCGGAATATTCTCTAAGGGGCCCTCGTTATCTCTGCATATAGTAATCATTGCATTCACATTGCATCTACAAAAACGCGTAGCATTTCCATGAATATGGAACATTACGCCATGAAAAAATTCAAACATGCATCAATGCATAAGCCAGGTTTGATGTGCCAAAGGCACAAGATAATATATCCCTAGAAGAAGTCTCACTTTCTCTCTCCATTGTGGATTGGATACAGAGTCTTTCTTCATCAAGATCATTGTCTCTTTGGTTATTTCCCTTTTGTTGAGTTCATTTGTTTGGATAACCCATACTTTGTGTGTGGCAATTCAAGTGATTGTCACTCTTGTAGAATTACACCCCGCCTTTTGGCCTGAGGGAACCATGTAGTTCTTATGTTCCGTAAGTAACAATACTTCCTTCAGAGTCCAGTGTTTACTGGCATCATCTAATAGAGTCTGGTCGTCCCCAGTTTTCTCTTTGTACTTACTTTTTGTGAGTCCCCTTACTGACTTTTGCATAAGGGATATCTCTTGCTTCTTGCAAGTTTGCCTTGGTTATTTTCCCGTATGCTGCGTGCAGATTAGAGTGCGAATGAGGGTGGGCATTCAACCCATCTCATTTTCAATCATTTGGGTAATCATACTTGGTGTGTGGCAACTCGAATGAATGCCACTCTTGAAGAGTACACCCCACCTTTTGGCCTGAGGGATCCATGTAACTCTTATGCTTCGCAAGCATCATCATCTCCGTGAATGTTCAGTGGTTACTGTCATCTGCGTGTCGAGTCTAGTCGTTACTAGTCTTGTTTTGGTTATTTTCCCGCATGCCGCGTGCATAAAAGAGTGCGAATGAGGGTGGGCATTCAATCTATCTCATTTTTCAATCATTTGAAATCCATACTATGTGTGTGGCAATTCGAGTGATTGCCACCCTTGAAGAATACACCCCGCCTTTGGCCTGAGGGACCCATGTAATTCTTATGCTTCGCAAGCATCAATATCTTCTTGAAAGCCCAATGTTTACTGGCATCCCCTGATTGGTTCTAGTTATCACTAGCCTTTCTTTCAGTCAAGCCCAATAGTTATTGGCATCGCTTTCAAATTCAGTGTTATTAATATCCCCGTAGAGTTTGGTCATTACTAGTCGTCCTCAATAAAGTCCAATGATTATTGGCATACCTTTTCAGATCTAGAGTCACGCTACGGTTGTGTCTCTTTTTCAAAGTCTAACTAAGGTTAGCAATCTCTTTTGAAGTCTAACTAAGGTTAGCAATCTTTTTCAAAGTCTAACTAAGGTTAGCAATCTTTTTCAAAGTCTAACTAAGGTTAGCAATCTTTTCAAAGTCTAACTAAGGTTAGCAATTTGGTAGAGTCGTCTACGGATGGTTTCTTCCTTGTGGAGCCACGCTACGGTTGTGTCTTCATTTTCAAAGTCTAACTAAGGTTAGCAGTTTGGTTGATTCATCTATGGATAGTTTCTTCCTTGTGGAGCCACGCTACGGTTGTGTCTTCATTTTCAAAGTCTAACTAAGGTTAGCAGTTTGGTTGATTCATCTACGGATAGTTTCTTCCTTGTGGAGTCACGCTACGGTTGTGTCTTCTTTTTCAAAGTCTAACTAAGGTTAGCAATCTTTTTCAAAGTCTAACTAAGGTTAGCAATCTTTTTCAAAGTCTAACTAAGGTTAGCAATTTGGTAAAGTCGTCTACGGATGGTTTCTTCCTTGCGGAGTCACGCTACGATTGTGTCTTTTTTTTCAAAGTCTAACTAAGGTTAGCAATTTGGTAGATTCATCTACGGATGGTTTCTTCTTTGTTGAGCCACGCTACGGTTGTGTCTCTTTTTCAAGTCTAACTAAGGTTAGCAATTCGTTTGGTCCGCCTTTGGCTGGTATCTCTTAATATAACTCAACACTCTTTGCGCTACCACGGAATGCAAATTTTGATGGTACTTTTGGGTATTCAATACACTTACACCTCAAATGTCCAGAACTTGTGTCGTTCGTACATTCAGGTTCAAGAAGATTGAATAGGGGCAGCTGTTGCACCCCAAAATTTGCCCACATATTTATTCCCCAATTGGCCTTCACATTACATTCATGTGCATACCTCATCTAGGCCATTCATCCATTACATTCATCCATACCATGGTTACTATCCAGAATTGACAAGAAAAGAGCTTCTGCAGAAGAAATTCCTGATCGAAATAAGAGGAGGTTTGAAGTCTGATTATATGGCCTCATTTCCATTGAAGTTCTCCTAAAATTAGGGTTTCATCCTCTCCAATTCAAGGCTGTGATTAAAAGATGCAATCCTCAAGCTCATCATATCTTCTAAATTAGGGTTTTTACCAAAGTCAACCATGTGGACTTTTTGGTCAACATTTAATCATGAGATGATTTTTGAATGTGAAATGTGATTGTCCTGAAGAAATATTCATTGGAGCTTCTTTGCTGGGAAATTGATTGAGAATCAGATCGGAAACGGATTAATCGGGAAATTCATCTGGAATCAGAAGAATCAGGAAAATGTCGACTTTTGGTCAAAGTCAAAGTCAACTGTCAAATATTGACTCGTGATGGAAAATCGGTCAAAGAAAATCAAAGAAATAATTAAAATCAAGAATTTCTCAAACTTACCAAAAATGGAAGTTAGTTGAAAATGGAACTTGCCAAAAATAGAAAGGAAAATACTTAGAAAAATTTTGGGAATTTTAGAGTTTTCAAATTTGGTTGACCAGCTGACTTCATGGTTGATTTACACATATTTCAAGGCTCCAATTCAAGATAAGGTCAACACCAAAAGTGTTCATCTCGTGGCTCTCTATAATGTTGTAGTTGGAAATTTTTTCATATGAGGCATGAGTCAAAAGATATGGAGAAGAGAAGTTTGAAGATCCAAAATTGTTCAAGTCATGTTGTCTGGCAGATTCCTGGGCATAACGCATGCAATTGATCGAACATGTGATGTGCCATTTCTGAAGCCAATTTTAGAGGAATGAAAATGTCCTCTTGAATCAACTATGACTCCTGCATATTCTCCTCCATGCTATCTTTCGATTGGCATCAAAACCATGGACATTAGATGTGTAATTAATGAGTTAGAATGGCTCAAAGTGGTGGTAACGCAAAGGCATTTTGTGGCATGTAGCTGGGCAAGGATATAAGGCATGCACAACACATTGTGTCAAACACGTGGTACTCCAAATCTAAAGCCGATTTTAGGGAATTGTGGTGAGCCTTTTGAGATAATTTTAATGTAAACCTGCTCTATGTCATGTCCTCTTTCAAATAGCACAAAAATCAAAGATTTTATTTGAGTGGAGGGCAAGATATGAAGTCTTAAAGTCATGTCCTGAGAGTTTGTGTTTAGCGACATGTCGGGCCAAAGCTTGAACCATGCACACGCTGGCAACATGCAGTGATGAGCCAACCTCTTCGAGGCCGATTTTCATGCACGTATCATCATCATCCTAGACGCCTCCCAACATCAATGCTGTTGTGCCATGTTTAACATCTCCTTTAAATCCAGGGAATAATCACTTGAGCCATTAATTGGTGAATAAGAGGGCTACAAAGTTCATTGTTTGAGGTTGGTAAAGTGGCAAGCTAGGCCCGGTGTTATTACAGCGCGAGTAGTAGGAGTGTATCATAGCCATTGCTCGAATAAACCGCACCGTTTTCTGCTTACAAAAAGTGAGAGCATAAGGGTCTGTGTTGGAGGGTGTTGCATGAAGGCAATGCACATGTCATGAGCTTTATACCCTATACATCCATACAATATTCTGTGTCACGAAATAGGAAAAAAAAGCTTACCAAATATAGAACGAATTTGCTCATTAAGTATAGAGAAGTATTGGCTGCAACATGAAAGTTCTAAAAAAAGCTTACTTCAAATGCATCATTCTTGTGCATTAAGTCTAAAGAAGAGAAGGCTATGCTACACTACTCTTCACTATAAGCCATGTAACCTCACCATAATTTGACTACAACCTCACATTCAAGAAACCTCACCCTCACACACGGACACTCAATAATCTTCTTTCCTCAATTTCAAACAACACAACTCTCTTCTCTCTTCCCTCATCACTCTCTCACTTCATCCAAACTCAACAAACTTCTATTCCATCAACCCCACCATACTCTCCTTACACTCACTATATATACAAGCAAAGCTTCACAAACTCACCACACACGCTTCATTATTTTCCAGTTTCAAACACTCACCTTCATCACTCCTTTCACTCATCTTCTCTCCTCGTTCTCTCTCTCTTCTCTCATCTCTCTCCACCATAACCACCATAACTGCCCTAACAAACTTTCTAACCAACTCTAACAACTTCCACCTTCACTCTTCCACCACCACCTTCACTCTTCCACCACCATCATCACCGTGCAACAACCACCATTACATCTTCGTCAACCTCCATCATCAAGCCAAGGTTTCAAGCATCATGCATTAACACTTTCTTCGATCTCAATCACCACTACCGAGCCATAAGACACAGTCCGTAATCCTCATCAATCAATATTTCGAATCATCATCACCTTGATTTTCGTTCAGCAAGATTTTGGTGGCACCGTCTTTACGAAGCAAGCGTTCAACCGTTTTGGCTCCATGTTCGTCTTCAATATGTCGAGTTTATTTCTCAGTAGCTTTGAGTTCCTTGAGCACCATCGATATCATCAACAGAAAGGAGCGAGACTATGTAGAGTTTCTGAAGATCAACGGTTCATCAACAAGTAAGTTCTTGAACTTTTTGACAGTGACATGATAGTACCATTGTGGTGTATGTTGCATATGATTTCAATCCGCAACTCTTTGAAAATCCGATTCGGTTTGTGTGTTATACCTGCTGTTTGAATGTTTGAATTGTATGATTGAGTTATACGTAGCATAAGAATCACTTTGGTGCCATAGCTTGAGATTTCATAGAAGTTTTGCATGTTAAGGTTTTAAAATGTGATTCGGTTTGAGTGTTAAAGAAGGAATTAAAGGATTCTATGAGTGGATTCATGATCAGCGCGCAAATCCGAGTGGAGTAGTGGTTTTTCTTTTGATTTCTGGGCGCGTGTTGCTTTCGCCGGTGGTGGTTGACAGTGGTTCTCACCGGAGAAGACGACCGGAGCTTAGCTCCGGCGTCTGTAAAATGGCTCATGCAACTTAGCTGACGTGGCGCATGGGTACTGGTCGTTATTCCCACTATTTTGCCAGTTTTGTCTTCTAGCATATGATTGAAGTGTGCAGTGTTGATTTCCGATTGGTTCTGGCCTTTATTTGTCATTTAGTGATTTAAAATACTTTGACCAATTGATTTTAATGTGTGGGGATATATTTTTTGTCACGTTACCAAAAGCCACATGCTGAATAAAAGAAGATAATAAAGAATGGAAATGATGAATAATGAAATGAGAAAATGCAGTCTGGGCCACATTTTGGTAATGGGGTTCGTGCCCCTTTGATCTTCACACCCCAGTGATCAGGCCCAACGTGCTTCAACATAGTTTTACTTTAGTTTGTTTTGCTTTCTCACCCCCCTGGTAAATGAATTTTAATTTTGTTTCTATTATTTTTCTAACCTTTTAATTTTTGTTTGATAAATCAGTTTTAGTTAATAAAAAAAATGACAAAAATATATTTTTCACCCAATTAGAATTTTTAGAAGTAATTGTTTTAATTAGAATTTTATTTGATTGATTTTCTTTTAATTTTGATTGGTTCTCACATAAAAAAATAATAAATAGCTTTTAGTTTTAATTTTCAAAAACAGTCTTAAACATGAAGAAAAATACAAAATTGCTTGTGAGTATTTCCATGTGTAGTTTAGATTTTAATCCTTGACTTCTAATTAGACTTTAATTTCTTTTAATTGGTATTGCTTGTGTATATTTTTAGACTTGCTTAGCATAGTTTAGACTTAGAATTTCCCCTTTGAACAATAACTCTAGGTTTAGAAAATAGGTTAGTCCCCCCTTTTTCATCCTTTTTTCTTTTACAACATTAAAACATCTAATAAATACTCAAAATAAATTCCCTTAAAAAATACAAAGAAAACACTTAAAAAACATTAATAAAAAAGTGAAAATCATTAAAAAGGGAATGGAAGCTTGAATCTCCCTTGCTTTAGGGAAGCATTCGAGTGCTTGGATCTCCCTTGCTTTAGGGAACCATTCGGGCGTAAGTTCCCAAATGCTAAAAGACACAAACCAAAGAGTAACTCGAGTTTCCCTTGCCTTAGGGATTTCCTCGAAACGCTCAAACTCTCTTCTATCTCTCGCCCTCGTGGCATTCTTAAGAACATGTTGAATCCATTCCATAATTAGGCGTGTAAGTCTCCAAAGGTCGAGCATCGTGGAGTGCGACTTTAACCTCTGTTCAACTAAAAAACACAAAAACACAGAAAATCTTGAGCCGAACTACGGTCGCTCTGATTCCTGAAAAGGATACGTAGGCATTGGGTCGCGGGGCCTAAGCGAGCACACTTGTAAATAATTCCTTCTTTTCCCCGTATTTCTTTTGCATTCATTCGCATTTAGGTTTAGACATAGATACACCCTTTAGATAGAAACAAACATAGGTGGATACCATCGAGTACGATGGGCGTGAGGGGTGCTAGCACCTTCCCCTTGCGTAACCGACTCCCGTACCCTATTCTCTGGCCGCAAGACCTTGTTCTTATTTTGAGTTAGGTTTCCTGGTATTCCTTTCCCGCGATGGGATAAATATATTAGTGGCGACTCTGATTCCATTTTTCGCGGTAGCGACAGCTGGCGACTCTGCTGGGGACTGTTGATAGACCTGTGCTGGTCCATTCCTAGCGAGTCGATCCTAGCCTTTGTTTGTTTCTTTTATTGGGTGTTTATTTGTTTTTTATGTCTACATCTTGTATATATGTTTGCATGTTTATTTTCTGCTTGCATATCGTGTTTATTTCTGCTTGCACATCATGCATCTGGACTATATTATGGGTCCCCGTGGGGGCCACATATTTTTCTGCTTTGTTTTGCAGGTGGGGGGTTTTTGTGAGGTAAAAGGCCCACTACCCAGGCCAGTGACACATAGGATTAGCGTGGATGCTCATGTTGACTCCCATGGCTCTTGCTACGATCGAGCTTGACATGGGGTACCACAACTGGGCGAGGTTCTTTCATGGAACACTGTGTCTGGCACACTTGTTGCCTTAAACACTTTGTACCCCATGGGAACTGTAGACCCTGGTGACCATTAGGGACCACTTGTCCGTGTCTAGAATACATACCCGTGAGATTGGGGTGGGACAAGATACTAGCCTTCATCATACCCGGATTTCCATATTGCAATCTGAAGCCGGAATTTTGATCCTGCATCATTCAGAAAGATCAGTATAATTCAGATATCCAGATTTGCGAGACGTTCAGTCTCACCACTTTGCATTGCATAACATCATTACTTTATCCACTTCATTTGTGGGGGATTCTAAAGTCTATTTCCAAAAAAAAAGAGGAAACGAAAAAGTAGAAAAACAGAAAAGAGGGAAGAGTAGAAAAAAAAGATACTATATGCAAAAAAAAAAAAAATTCTAAAAAAGAAACAAAAATGTGAAAAGGCTTTAGGATCCCTTTGAAATGAAACATGCATTCATACTATCATGCATTTCATAGAAGCTTATGGGGGCCCTTTCTACTCAGATTCTGACTTCAACAACAATCCGACTTCTCACTGCTATGTGCTCGAAAGTTGGTATTGGAAAGGCCTAAAGAACAGGAAAAACAGGAAAAACCTTTTAAATAAAAACAGGGTTCGAGGGTGATTATGCAAAGGGAAGGTGTAAGACACCCTTTGCATCCATGGTTTTCCATGGGCTCTTAATTGCTTTGCTATTTGTTTTCAGAAATGTAGAAGAAAAAGAATATGGACTTTAGCTCGTAAATGAGCGTAGCCATTTTGAAGAATTATGAGAAAGAATATGAAAAAAGTTTTAGAGCAAGGCAAAGCAATTAGGGGCAATTACCTTAATAATGTATAAAACAGTTCTTTTAGCCTTTCAGGGTGAAAGGATCTATCCATGCCATAAGAGGGAAGGAAGCCTTTCATTTGGAGGTTGAAGGGTCATCGAGAGTTCGTTCGCCATAAGACTGTCCCAAGCCATAGAGAGGCAGGTAGTCTAAGGGAAGAACCAGAATAGCCTTTCGTAGGCAGCCAGAGGATACCTCAGCCTTTTCGTAGGCAACTTCCGAGGGTCGAGATCATGTTTAGTGTATCGAAGGCAGCATCATTAGGGACCCATGACCTTAATCGAGGCAACATGGCAGAGGTATCCTCGTGTTCGAGGGACATGGCTATTCTGCAAAAACACAAGGCAACAAATGCAACAGGCAACAACAACAGGCAACAGAGAGGTTACCCCAAAAGTGTGCGTGTGTGCACCAATCACGTGATCAGTTCAGAATATATTATCTTGTAATTAATTGTTCTAATTTGATTACAGGCTTGCACTCCCTAAAATTACTAACCACAGCAATTAATATTGATAATCAAAGCAATAAAGGGAAAGGGGAAAATGAAACCAGCGGGGGGAAGGGAAATTGAAACCAGTGGAATAAACAGATTAATAAGTTTGAGACAAGTAATAATTAAGATTTTAGTTTAGGGTTACCGACGATTCGTAGCTTTGGCAATTGGCAAACCCTGAAAGGTGAGAAAAATAGAAAGCAAACTAGGGTGAGTGCATTATCAGTTCGGAGGCAAACATCGCTAACCCTAAAAATAAAAAGATAAAGAAATTTGAAATAAATAGATAAATAAATAGGTACTTAGCTTCGAATTTGATCTGATATGGTTGACAGTCGGAGGAAGCCTCGGGGTTAACCCTGAAAAATGGCAAAGGCAAAGACAGAAAATAGATGTGAACGTATGAAAGGTAAACCTAAAAATAAAAGGAAACAAAATAGACTTTGAAATTTAATTGAATACTTAGCTTTGCATTTGACGTGGCGCATAGTCGGAGCGTATTTGAAGAGCAACCCTGAAAAGGACACAGAAACACAAACATTTCAGTGTATGGCATGATCTTCGTAAACCCTTATTAGGATACGAATTGAATAAAAAAAATATAAACGATTTAATTAATTATTGGTCTCGCGACCTAATTAATTAAATCGGAAAGAGAAAATAAAATCAAGCATACAGGTATTTTTTAAGAATTTTTTAGAGTTAAGACAAAATAAATATGGATTTTGAATAAATAAATAATTAAATATAGAAAAAGAAATATATAATCAAAATAAATATATGGAATAAATATTAAATATATAAATAAATAATTAAGAAAATAAAATTATTATAAATAAAATATAATAAATATAATAAATATAAATGAAGAAAAAGTATATGTGAAATTAATAAATAAAATAAATAAACAAATATTTATTATAAAAAAAGTTTTAAAAATAAAATATATAATAGTTTTTATATGATAAAGAAGAAAAAAGGAATTTAAAACTATATATATATATATATATATATATATATATATATATATATATATATATATATATATATATAAATAAAAATAAAAAGGAGTTGTATAATTAAAAATAAAAAAAAATTATAAAAACTTATCTTTTTATCCTGTGTGGCGCGCGTGGGAGGTGCACGATGGACTGCCAGCCTTGCGTGCGTTGGATGGACCTGAGATCGTCTTCGACGGCTGAGATGATGAGGGACCACGACATCGCGTATTTCATAACGCACTGGATCCACAGACTTCTTCCAAGGAGACGCGCACTTTTCCAGTTTGAATGGGCCAATGAGACGGAGACACGTCGTCGTCTCCTACCTCTCGCCTGTGTACTAATCCTTTTACAGCGCTTTTTTCATGGAACGCTGTAAAAGGTTGCCTGCAAGAAAATAGCGAACAAGCCCAAACGGATACGAAAATTTTTCGCGAGGGTACCAATGCATTCGTATGACCCTCACGAATCTGTTTATGGCCTTAATTGGTTCAAAAGGAGAACGTATCAAAAAACCCTAATTTGAAGCAAAACCCTAACAATGGCATCATGTTCATAACAACATCAAATCATTCAAAATTTTCCAGAATCGATCAGTGTGAGATACTAAACATAGATATGCAATTATTTTTGAGTATGAATGCATGAATTTATGGGATCGAAACAATTTAGGAACACGCAAACCTTGAACAATTGGTGATGATTCTGGATGCCTCAAAGCGTGGTAGTGATTGGAAACGCTTCCTTGATGCCTCAGGAACCTTCTTGAATCTTCAAAAGCCTCTGAATCCCTCTGTAAGCAAGAAACCGAATTGGACTTTCTTGAGTTTTTTGGAGCTCGAGTTAGTACCTTTCTCTGCAGAAATTGTGTGAACCCTTGCCCTTGGATTGTTTGTATACTTATAGGGATGGATTAGGGTTAATAAAATTGAAGAAAATCTTGATGAATCTTTGTTTTGCAATTTTGGAAAATTTGATTGAAAATATTGTTAAAAGCTTCTAATTTAGTTCAATTCCAATATTTTTCAACCAAGTTTTATGGATCACGAAATTTGAATCATTAATGTGATATATTTGATTGGAATTGGAGCAAAATAAGATCTCTAACTATTTTTATGATTTTATATGTTTAATTTATGATTTAAAATAATAAAAACCATAAAATAAATGATAAAACCCTAAAAATAAAAAACTCTGGTTTTAGGGCGAGCATGGGCTTATGATAGATATTGGATAGAAAGAATATAGGCCCATTTGGAAATGTTTGGAGTTTTGAACCTTTTCTCTTCACATATGCCCTTGAAAATGGTCCAACTTTGACAAGGTCTATCTCCCTCAATTTTTGAGGTATGGAGGAGTTCTAGGGCTTTTTAGAAACCTTAGAGAGTCCTCTAACCAGTGTCTTTGATCTTATATCAAAATAATTTTCCATGCTCCTTGTGTGTCTTTTTGAAAAAAATGACTTTTTGTTGACTTTTGAAAAGGACCTATAATGTTTTAGTCCATATCTCTCAAATGAAGCATTTCTAGACTTGGCATGTGAGAGAAAAACTTGTAGAGAATTCAATTTCCTTCAAAATGAACCTTGGATGGAAAATTTCTGATGTTCCATGTGAGAGTTATGGCTGGTCAAAGTTCAGTTGACTTTCTCCTATTAAAACCCTAATTTAGAAACTTTTCGGATTGTTGATTTTTGATCTTTCCTTGATGAAACATGATCAATACTTGATCAAATGGTGAATGATACTTCAATATTAGTATCTTGACAAAAAAATCAGGAGTTTTGACTTTACTTTGCCCACAGTTGACTTTTAGGTCAACCCAGTCGACTGTTGACTTTCTGAATATTTGAGTGATCAATCTTTTAAGCTGAGACTTGATACTTGTCATAGAGGTAATGTAAGATAATTTGAGCCATATGGGATGCCTTGGAGCTATTGATGCATTGATTTTCCCTTGAACAAACCAAACCCTAGTTTCTGAGCCTTGTATAGGAGAATGAGTCTTGGAGCTTTATGTACTGATTTGAATTTGTATAAGAGAAATAGTATGGGCAAATTTTGAGGTATGACATTATCCATATAGACCACTATTTCAAGTATTATCGTCTATTATTTTGGTATGTAACTAAGGCTAGGTGAAACTTGTTTGTTTTCACGAAAAAAGGAAAATAATTAGATTTTTCCTATAGTAAAAACAAGAGTTTAAAATAATGATTTTTATCTACCGAATTCACTCATACGAAATGCAACACCAATCATAACAAATATTTCTCTTTTGGAGAAAATACTAAAACTAAGGCTAGCACCCACTTTCATTAGCGTGTTACTGGAATTTAAACCAGCAACTGTCTATTTTTGCAGCACGAGTTTGTGAATTTAAAGATCCCTTTCAAAATATAATTAGTCTCTCGATTAATCTAAAGACTCTTTCAGAACCTCAAAATCAAAGGTTTGAATTCCTAAGTTGGATACTGTTTTCACCCTTTCGATGCGTAAACGGTATCTCAGTGTTTTTACTTTAATATCAAACATCTTTCTTTTTTAAACCAGAAATTACGAAACAAATGCATCATTCTCGTTATAATTAACATCTATACGATTCGCACAAGGTTTGCCGATATGACAGTCCTCATGTCCATGACTCTAAACGATTTACTCGGACATGGTAAATAGAAATCATGAGGTTTGAGTCCTCTAATACTGTAAATAGAAATCATGTTGTTTCCATTCGATCTGATTATAACTTATAAGGTGTAAAAAATCTTTGACTTGATGTGTTGTTTGTTGGAATTGGAATAGAAGGTGGCTTTGGCACGGTTTTTCTTGGGAATCAGAATGTTGCAATGTTGGTTGTTTCTGGAGCATGGGTAAATGATGGATTGGGTAATCCATTTATGTTGCAATGCTAAATGACGTGCAATGACAACATGTCATTAGTGGGGAAATTCTTTTTGTTACTTCTTTGAGGTGTTTTGTAGGAACTTGAGTGCATAGCTCCAAATATTTATGAACTTAGGAGGCATTCCTTTGAAGTTAATCAAACATCACTGGGGTCATTCTCGGCCAAAGGTTGGTTCCCCTTCCCCTTCCAGATGAAAACCTGATCCGAGGTAGACGTGTGGACAACACACAACGATATTTGGAGTAGATAGCTTCCAGATGGGGTGGGATGTGATTTCCATTGGAGAATTGATTGATGTGGTCAGACGTTCAAAGGGTTTTCGACATCATCCATGACTTCAGGTAGGAAATAAATTGCTTTAGTCGGCCTTGCAAAGCATCTCCAAAATGTCCCTTGACTTTGGGTCGGGATATGATTGCTTTAATTGGACAAGCAAAGCGTTTTCGACAATGCCACATACTTTAGGTGGGGAATTTATTGCTTTAGTCAGAGTTGCAAAGCATCTTCGAAAGCACACCTGACTCTATCAGCGCATCAGGCATCGATATCCTCTATCATACCCGAGATTTCCTGTCATTGTGCATAGTCATAAAGAAAAGAATATTTAAGAAAACATTACTTTTATTTACTATTTCCACACACACACACATACGATATATATAAAAGAGGTAAATGATATAGACATAATATATGATATGATTAAAGGATGGGAAACATAACCATACATGCTAGCAGCAACTTATTCTTTCGTTCTCTTTGGTCGGTTCAACCACTTTTTGGAAGATAAATGCTCATCCTGTTGAGTTACTCGGTGAGAGCCTTCTCCCTGATCTTTCTGAAGATCCTGGTATATTATTTTTCTTCCCTCTAGTTCAGCGCTGACAAGGCCATGTTCTCCCTGTAGATTTTTATATTTCAGCTTAAGATGCACTACAGATCCCAAGATGCAGCTGTAAATACTCTTGTAAGGAGAACCTGTAGTGGGACTATTTCTCGGTCGGGCGACTGAAGTAAGATTCGATGGAGGTGAGGTTTTAAAAATGCGGGGTTAGCGTATTTTTTAGGAGCATGTGAGGTTCATTCATGGTTAATAGGTCGTCGTTTCTGGGCTGTGAAATACTTAAAGAATCTCTCACAAAAGTTTGCCTAAGAATTCACACTTCCTCTAGGAAGACCATTGAACCACAACCAGTCCGACCGAATCCAGGTTAACACAAAGAACTTGCACTTGGACGCATCTTCATTGTCAAAGTAACTCAGCCGGTCCTTTACGTGTTACACATGCTCATCAAGATCTCCTTTTTCGTTATAATCGAAAAACTTGGGCGGCTTCTCCATGGACTTCACGATCTTGCTCTCTAGGATTTTTAGTTTATAACAAGTGCTTTGGTTCCACCTTTCCCAGGTGAGTTTCTGCTTGAGCCTGGGAAGGAGCGTGACTGCTCTAGTCTCCTCCTAAGGGGGAGTTCGATGCTTCATACTCTTACATCGATCCTTCAACCGAGGGGCCTCGTCTCTCTTTGTCCCGATTAGTCATAGGGAGGAAGCTTGAGTATTTCCTGAAGCAACTTCTTGAACTGTATATCTACGGGAATGAGCGTTGTGAAGACTTTCTTCTAAGTGTTGAAGCCACACTTCAAGCACGTGTGAGTTTTTTTGTGGAACGATGCTAAACATGTTGTTAAACAGTTCATTATATACTTACATGCAGAGGTTTGCTTGTAGAGCGTGGAGGCCAAACAAGGCTTCAGTTTGTATAACCGGAGTTGGAATAGGAGGTCTCTAACATAGTAACTTGAATATATTTGGTGAACTGCAAAACAAGAATTAGATATGGATGTAGAGAAACAACCTTCCCAGGATCTACGGGGTTTAGTGGAGGAGGAAGAGATGGTTGATTGTTTGCTACTAGGGCAGTGACGACAGCTTCACATGCAGTGGCGGATCTAGTAGCCTTCAACCCACCCATCACCGAGAATGGTAATAATTGGAGATATGGAAATTTGAGGAAATAAATTATGATTATGCTTGGTTTAATGAAGACGCGATGAATCCTTATGCTTAATTGTGAATGCTTTTGCTCTGGTGATTATAGGAAGTTACAAATTGTGAAATTGGAGAGTGAACGTGAATTTGTGGAAAACATAGGAATTATAAATGAGAGGGTGAACGCCGGTGATGGGGATCCCAGCTTCTAATGGCTTGAAGTGTGGGGACCTATAGTGTTAGCACTCTAATGCTCAAGTCATTACGTGAGGAAGAATAGTAAAATGAAATTGAATTTGAAACTTGTTACCTCAATTTGTCGCCTTATATATATATATATATATATATATATATATATATATATATATATATATATATATATATATATATATATATATATATATATATATACACGAGAATAACGAACTAGCTATTTGTTAGCCGTGAAATCTAGAGAGTCATTGGATGCACTTGCAGTTGGGATCTCTAACGATCGTTAGAATGATAATTCTCGTGTGCCGAGAAGACTTTGAAAGGAGTGGAGTTCCTTCCTAATGATCAGCCGGGGTGGACGCGATGGGCCTAAAACACAAGTGTAGTATCTCACTAAAGCATTAACCGTACAAACAATATTGGAATGAGTACAAACTTGTGCGTAAATTGGCAACCATTTCAACTTTTTTAATCATTTAGAGAACATTTTTATCTGAATAACATATCACCCTTTAGAACAAGTGCAATGCAACGGCAGCAAGAATGCATATTAAATCACCTAAGGATCTTTTTGATATGTATCCTCTCTATAACCATTCAAGAACGCCACATGACTTATCACCAAAGATTTAGATGCCTAAAACAACTGAAGCATTATCAAAGTCCTTCATATTAAAGAAATTATTAAACATCAATTTTATCTCATTCATGAGATGTGTATGTGTGCTGGCAAAATGAATAGTTTAAAACATTCTCATTAAAATCAAAATAAGTGATTGTTTGGTCAAATTTTAAATTATCCTTGTTTGGATGTCTGTTTTAATCCATTATCATATTTCTTCAGCCTAAAACACCAATTGTTCTTTTCATTTTTCTAGTAAAACCTTCGGGATGAACTAACCAACTAACGATTGGTATTTACATTTGATTTTAAAAAGTTAGAATAACATTCATTTTGAAATAATTTTTATTAGGATATTGTGAAACGGAAGTAGTATAAATAAAAGATAAATTCAAGGTGTCTAGATCTCCTACTCAATAATGTAGCGGTGTGTTGGAGTTGCAAGATAATTTATGGTTTCTGACTGGTTTTTATTTGAGGAGGCAAATTCATAACAAACCAATCCCAATTTAACTGTTGCTGCCTATTCTTATTTATGACTGTATTTATTACTGCTAAAGAAAGCAACAGAGAACAGGTGGTGAACAATTATTAACGCCAGTTGGAGCTTTTTAAGATTCGAGGAGTTAGGAGTTTACAACTCTTTGGAGTAGTTCAGCAAGACAATATGTGCGAAGAAGAATCTTATTAGAAAAACATCTATATAGTGTGAATAAGAGATGTTCATAGATGCAAAGAAAAATATTACTATAAACAAAACAAAGCAAATACTACCACATATTGAAGAATAGGAACAAAACGCAGCAAACAAAAAAATGAAATAAATCACTTTAAACTTGGTTCTTAGGTTTTGAAACACTGATGTTTCCAATGGTCTGGTGAATGTGTCTACAATCTGAACAATAACAGACACATGCTTGATGTTCATCTTCTTGGACACAACACATTTCATGTTAAAATGTATATAAAGCTCATTGTGTTTGGTTCTTACATGGAAAGTTGGATTATGGGATTGTAGCACATCACTTAAGTTATCACATAGAAATGTAGAAGCAAGACTAAATGAGATATGAAGTTAAGTTAGAAGGAACTCAAACTATATCAATTCGAGAAACAATGTTTTAAAATTCGGACCAATTATCGAATCGATCGAGTTGTTGAGTCACTGGGTTACTGATCGGCCAGTGAGTTACTGATAGGATGAGTGAGTCATTGATCGGACTTCATAAATTCTAATTCAATTTTTATATAAATTCGAAAAAAATATTATGAAATAATAAAAATTTGTTACATAAATTTCACAACTATCAAATCTAAAAAAATAAAATAATTCTATGAGATTTAAACAGAGAAAAATGTGAAAATATAATATATTTTTTTTCTTTATTAACATAATTTTTTTGTTCTTCTAGATAATGAATTCATATTGAGAATAATGTGGAAATATAATTGCATTTTTTTTAGTAATATGATTTTTTTTAAACTTTGGTTAATTTATAGTATTATTATATTGTATAAATAATTTTTAAATTTTTTAAATTTATTATATTATTATATTGTGGAATTAATAATAAATAAGTTTAATGATAATGCATTAGAGAGAATTTTATACTTATAAAATATATAACTCTATTCTCTTTAACAAAATTAAACATAAAAAGTTGTACTCTATTCTCTTTAACAAAATTAAACATAAAAAGTTGTCGTTGATAAAACTACAATTCTAATAATTTGGGAGGTTACTAGTCCAATTTTTAAAATTTGAAATTAGTTAATTTTTTATAATTTTAATATTGGCCCGAGTTTCTTGAGCTCTAAGATTCTCAACCGTGAACATTTCATTGTTAAGTGTTGGTATGCTCTAGTCATTGGTTGTCCTATGTATATTCTCAGTAGGAAGTTGCAATGACTCAAAACAAGTCTAAAGTCTTGGAATATGGAAGTTTTTGGAAACATTCACATCCTGGTTAAAAAATCAACTGAAAGACTAGACAACATTCAAAACCAACTCCTCTTGGATGGAAATAATGAGAATCTTAGAGCTCAAGAAACTCGGGCCTAACATGATCTATAACAAGTTCTTGCTAAGGAAGAAATGTTATGGTTAGCAAAATCAAAAGTTAGATGTCATTTAGAGGGGGATAGAAACACTGTTTTCTTCCATAGAAATACTAAAATTAAAAACTCGAGAAACATAATTAAATTTTTGAGAAATGACAAAGAAGTGATCTGTGACCCTGAGGAACATGAAAATCATATTGTTACTTATTTTACTATTTTTTTGTCTTGTAGATGTTCCTTGTGACTTATTTGGTGGACTCTAACATGAATCAATTGCTCACTAGGATTCCTTATTTTGAGATATTAAAATGGCAGTCTTTAACCTTAGGAAGGACTGCGCACCAGGTCCTAATGGCTTTAGAGGAGTGCACCACCACACATATTAGCCTATTATCAAGAATGATGCTTGTAATTCAATTCATCAATTATTTAAAACCGGTGGGATCCTTCCTAATTACAATTCCAACACTATCATTATGCTGCCTAAATCCAAATAAGTAGACATAATGGAAAAATTTAGTCCATTGCATTGGCCAATTTTAAGTTCATAATCTATAATATAAGAAAATTAATGGTTGTGTAAAAGTCAAAAACACCCTTATTTAACTTTTTGCCACCACATTAAAATTGTGGTTTTTTGGTCTTTGCACCAAAAAGTTCTTAATTTTATTATTAAAATAATACAACTCTTATATTTTATTAAACTTATCAAATCTCTCTCCATTCTCTATTTTTTTTATCTTTCATCACTTTCTCACTTCTTTCTTCCACAAAAAATATTTTATTATTGATATATATTTTTTATATACGAAAAATGATATTCATGATCGAAATATTTTTTAGTCAAAAATGATATACAGGAAAAATTTATTCAAAAAATCTATTATTGATCTAAATATTTTTATATACGAAAATTTAATATTGATCCAAATATTTTTGTAATACCTAAATAAAAATAATATTTGTATACGGAAAAATTATATTACTTACGAAAATTGGTATTTATGATCTAAATATTTTTTATTTAAAAATGATATACAGAAAAAAAATCTACTATTGATCTAAATATTTTTATATACGAAATTTACTATTGATCCAAATATTTTTGTAAATGATACCTAAACAAAAATGAAGTTTGTGTACGAGAAAAAAATCTATTATTGATCTAAATATTTTTATTTACGAAAAATGTTATTTATGATTCAAATATTTTTTATCCAAAAATGGAATAGGCCAAAAAATCTATTATTTTCTAAATATTTTTATATACGAAAATGTGATATTGATCCAAATATTTTTGTAAATGACACATAAACAAAAATAATATTTGTATATGGAAAAAAATCTATTATTTACGAAAAATGGTATTTATGATCCAAATATTTTTATTCCATAATGGTATACGGGAAAATAATTTACTTTTGACCTAAATATTTTTATATACGAAATTTACTATTGATTCAAATATTTTTGTAAATGATACCTAAACAAAAATGAGGCTTGTATACGGGGAAAAAATATATTATTGATCTAAATATTTTTATATACGATAAATGATATTTATGATCAAATATTTTTGATCCAAAAATTGTATAAGGAAAAAAAATATATTATTGATCTAAATATTTTAATATACGAAAATTTAATATTGATCCAAATAATTTTGTAAATGATACCTAAACAAAAATAATATTTGTATATGGAAATAAATCTATTATTTACGAAAAATGGTATTTATGACCCAAATATTTTTTATTCAAAAATGGTATACGTGAAAAAATTTATTATTGATCTAAATATTTTTATATACGAAATTTACTATTGATCCAAATATTTTTGTAAATGATACATAAACAAAAATGAAGTTTGTATACGGACAAAAAAATCTATTATTAATCTAAATATTTTTATATACGAGAAATGGTATTTATGATTAAATATTTTTAATCCAAAAATGGTATACGGGAGAAAATCTATTATTGATCTAAATATTTTTATATACGAAATAATCAATTAATTATCTAACTTTTTTCTTTTTTTTTTAACATTTTTATTTAAAATAAATTATGTATCCAAATTCGTCTAACTGAACAATATTGAATATTAACGGAAACTTGAAGTTACTGATTAAAATATTTTTTATTAACAAGAACATGAAGTTACTTATCACAATATATATATTGAATATTAACGGGAACATGAAGTTACCGACCACAATATTGAATATTAACGGGAACCTGAAGTTACTGATTAAAATATTTTTTATTAACAGGGACATGAAGTTACTGATCACAATATTGAATATTAACGGAAACTTAAAGTTACTGATTAAAATATTGAATATTAACGGGAACATGAAGTTACTGATCACATTATTGAATATTAACGGGAACCTAAAGTTGCTGATTAAAATATTGAATATTAAGGGAACATGAAGTTACTGATCAAAATAGTGAATATTAACGGGAACATGAAGTTACTGATCAGAATATTAAATATTAACGGGAACCGGAAGTTATTGATTCAAATACTGAATATTAACGGGAACATGAAGTTACTGATCACAATATTAAATATTAACGGGAACATGAAGTTACTGATCACAATATTGAATATTAACGTGAACTTGAAGTTACTGACTAAAATATTTAATATTAATATGAACACGAAGTTATTGATCAAAATATTGAATATTAACGGAAACATGAAGTTACTGATCAAAATATTTTGAAATTAACGGGAACGAAGTTACTATGCAAAATATTAAATATTAATGGGAGCATGAAGTTACTGATCAAAATATTGATTATTAACGGGAACGTGAAGTTACAAAAGGCTATTTAGGCACAATTTAATTTTGGTGATTTCAATTTTGTTCCTTATTTTTTTTAGACACGATTTAATGTTAATTGTTCTTATTTTTTTCCACAAAATGTTAATTACTTTTAATTTAATTTTTTTATATTAAAAAATATATATGTGAAACAAATGCGCGTCCCATACCAGAACCCGTGCGAACGCACGGGTTTGTTACTAGTTATATAAAGATAATTGCTGCTAGGCAGGCTACTTTCACGCCATATTTGATTTCCTTGGAGCAGAAAAGGTTTCATCCAAGATAGATGCATAAAATATTGTATTTGTCTTGTTTCTTAAACCATTAACCATGTTGATAACAAATCCTTTGGTACAGGCCCGGCTTTGTGTCTGTGCAACATGGACCACATTTTTGGGGGCCTCCACATATTTATGTACATGTTAAATAAATGAAATATATGTTAACTTTATAAACTATAACAAGTAAAAATAAGTGACGTAACGGTGGGGCGATATTGTGAAATCACAAGATTATTTTAATCACAAAAAGTTAAGCTATTAAGGTTTAGACATGTTTCACACCTATTACCATACAGGCTGCAAACAATTTATTTAGTATTTTAGCTATTGAATTTAATATATATTTTATGATAAAATATTATATATAATATGATTTGTTAATTTTTCTTATCATTTATTTTTTGATAAAAATCTATTATATATTTGAAGATGTATCATTTAATTTTATTTATAATAATATATTTAAAAATTAATATTTTTATTATTATTTTAAATTAAGTTATTATAATTAAATTGATAATAAACTATTAAAATACTTTTGAATAATTTAATGTAATATTTATAAGATTTATATTTTTTATTAGTTTAGCATGTTAATATATCACCTCTTAATAAAATCTCTATGGATATTTTTTTTTAAAGAAATATTTTATGTTTTGTATTAATTTATGATTATATGAGTTAGTAACAATTCAGAAAAAATAGAGAAAATTTATTAAAAAAATGATACGAAAATTATATTTATGTTATTTACAATTTAAATTATTTTTTGTATTTTAATTTATTATGGGCCCTATTTATAATATAGAACAGGGCTCTAAACGGTTTGGACCGACTCTGCTTTGGTGGCAACCAATCCCTTGAAGTGGACATAGAAAAGGCTTTTTTTGATACCACAAGTTGGAAGTTTCTTCTTCATGTCAGTAATTTCATTTGAAGTGTAGTAGTGAAGAAAAGGAAACTAGTACTGGTTGCTTGAAACAAAATTTTCTTGCCTTAATCTCATAGTGGTTTAGGTTTAAGATCCATAATTATATTTTAGGAGGCATCTAACCTAAAGCTTGACTGTGATCTGTGAACCACAATATTCCCTTTTATTCTTCAAAGGATTCATCAATCTCTCTTGCACAACATCAACTATGAATTCAACTACTTTTGACTGGAATAGATTCTTCCACCACTTCACCTTCCTCTAAATAATTTCAAAATCATCAATGCTTTCAACATCCCCATCCAGCCTAAAAAAGCCCCTAAAATCATACAAGTTTTATGGCATCCTTTTCCTCTTAGTTGGATAAAATGCAAGTGTAACGGTGCATACCATTATAATCACCTACCGCCCCATTGCGGTGGGCGTTTTTTAAATAAGCTTGGAAATTTTATTCTAATATTTGCTGATCAAGTCATTTGGACATCTGCATATCTTGGCGAGTTCTTTGTTGTCCTTAGAGCCATGAAATTTGCAATGGAAAAGGATTGGTCAAAGATTTGGATTGTAATTGATTCTAACCTTATGGTACAAGCATTTCACAAGTCATATTTGATACCTTGGTAAGCAAATAACAAATGGAACATTTGTATGATATTTAGTTTTTGCACATACATTTTTCATCTCTTACATCTATAGAAAAGAGAATCATGTGTTCTTTTTTTTTTTTTTTTACTAATGTTGGTCTCACAGGTATTTCTCTAACATTTTTTACTCTATTCATATTGACATTAAGAAAGACTTCCTACATTATAAGATAGGAACATTTTTCTTTATTTTTTTTTTTTTTTTGAATTTAACCAATCAATTTTGATCCACATAATAAACCAACTAATCTGATTTCATAGTTCACATAGACGAATCACAGATCAAATTTTATTTCCATTAAGAATTAAACTCAGATTAGTTGTTGGCTTGACCCCTCTCATTTGTAATGTTTATTTTCTAAATGTACAAATAAAATACAATTGAACCGTCATAAAAGAAATTAACTAATAAGATGGATCATGAAATGAATTACATATTGACCTCATTCAATTAACAAAACTCAATTAAAAAAACTCATTTAATTTTTCCAAAACCATTTAACCAAATTTTTTTTTTACAACTTCCTAACAAAAATCATAAAAGCAATAAATTTTGTTTTTTCTTCTCTCTTAAAAAAATAATTAAATAGGTTAATATTAATGATAAAATTAATATTATTTACTAAAACATTCTTATTACATTAAAATTAAATTAATATGAATATAGCATTTAAAAATATATTACAGCAGAGACTATTATTTTTATAAATAAAACAAGGTGTACAAAATGAAGCAACTTATTAGGGTCATATTAAATGCAGCAACTTATTACTCGTCTTCTATGGTGAGCTGTCTTTATAGAGATGTACACAATAAAATAAGTAAATAAATTTATAAAAGAAGGTGTGAAGGTAGGGAATGGATTTTGTCTTCAGTAGAATTCTCTCGATTTTTTCCTCAAGTAGAATATTTCAATCATGAAACTCAATCTCATTTAAAAAAATATTTATCTATTTTTTCTCCCTATGATATTTAATGATTATATAAAAAATAGAAAAACTTTAATGGAAAAATCCACTACAATGCTAAATCCAACGGCCAGTCTTTTTCATCATTAAATGCATTTTTCAGGTATTGTTTAATCTTTAGGGTAAGAATGTACAATCAAAAATTTCCACCCTGTCGAGTATTCGCTATATAAAGTGAATATATTTGAGTGCTTTCAATTAAAAATAAGTTCAACTATCTTGAGTGATCCATGGAAACTTCTTTTTTCTTCTTTCTATAAACGTAGTGTCCATCTATCAACAACGGCAAATATTAATTTATTGAGTTAAGAAGGACTTTGATGGACATTATAAATGATGTCCTAATGTTGGTGTATCTTTAGGATTAAATTTGAATGTTAATAATTAGTTAAGTTAATAGATTCGAATTATCTATAAATTCTATCTTCACTATAAAAAAAAATTGATATTGTTACTTCTTTGATTTTAAAGATTCGTTTTGAAAGTTGTCATAGAAGAAATTATTAGATCGAGTAGCACTCTATCAAGTTTAGATAATAAAAAAAAAAGTTATCTTTAAATGTCCCGTGTTACTGTTTAAAATTGTGCAAGATAGACTATCAAACACGACGTCTATTATATGATTATTATTGCATAGTAAATAATCCTAAATATTTCTTCTAAATAATAGTCGTTTGATTATCTTACAGAATTATACTTCATACATGGAAGCCATTGAAGAATGATGAGAGAGCTTAAATAGAAGAAGAAGAGAAAATGTAAAGTGAACTCTCTTATTCATTGAATGAGAGTTACATCATTTGTATAATAGTTAGAAAGTTAACTAACAACATAACAAAAATGTAATTGAAATGTAAGTAACTTTCTAACTTTGTTTTTCTATTGTGTCATCTATTAGCCCCCCCGCAAGTTGGACTTTGGTAGATGTTGATCAAGTTCAACTTGGTCTTGAGGAAGTGAAAATTTTCACGTACATTGTGACAATCAATGTCAAGATGTTTCGTGCGTTCATAGAAAACAAGGTTAGCAACTATGTGGAGTGCACTTTGATTGTCACAAAAGAGAACTGGAACTTGAGAGCAGGTAATGTTCATGTCACACAGTAAATACAAAAGCCATTGAAGTTCGCACGTGGTTGCAGCTAAAGCACGATACTCTGCCTCTGATGAAAAACGAGAGACAGTGGTTTGTTTCTTGGTTCTCCATGAAATAAGGGAGCTCGCTAAATAGAAACACGATCTTGAGACAGATTTGCGTATGTCTATACAACCAACCCAGTCAGCATTTGAAAACCCTGTTACTTGCAGTCAGGAACTTCGTGGAAAAAATAAGCCTTGGCCTTGACATTGTTTGAGGTATCGCAAGACTCTATAAGCAACATTATAGTGTTGAGTAGAAGGTTTGGAAAGATATTGGCTGAGTTGTTGTGTGATAAATGTGATATTCGGGCGAGTGGTGTTGAGGTAGATTAATCTGCCAATGAGTCATCTATAAGATGGGATACTTGATAAGCAGGACTGTCATCTTGGCAAAGCTTAAAAGATGGATTAGATGGTGTACTTGCTGGTTCGGAGCCGATGAAGCCTAAATCCTTGAGAAGATCAAGACAGTATTTTCTTTGACAAATAGAGATACCACATTTTGAATGAGCTACTTCTAAACCCAAAAAATATTTGAGAATGCCCAAATCCTTTATCTTGAAGAGATGATGAAGAATATCTTTCATGGATTGAAATTCTTGTAGAGAGTTACCTGCTAAAATAACGTCATCAACATAAACAAGTAAAATTGTAAAGGTGGATGATGTTTATTTAACAAATAATGAGTGATCAGAAGGTGCTTGAGAGTAGCCACGAGCAGTGAGGACTGAAGTCAATTTTTCAAACCATTGTTTGCTTGCCTGCTTTAGTCCATAAAGTGACTTAATAAGTTTGCAGGCCTGGTTAGGTTTGGAAGTGTGGACACCTAGTGGGATCAACATGTAAACATCTTCATTCAGATCACCATGTAGAAATGCGTTATTCAGGTCAAGTTGGTGAAGATGCCAGTTATGGATTGAAGCTAAGGCTAGAACCAATCGAGCTGTAGTGAGCTTTACAACTGGTGAGAAAGTATCTAAGTAATCAAGCCCTTCAATCTGGTTGTATCCTTTAGCAACAAGATGATCCTTAAATCTTTCTATGGTTCCATCAGATTTATGCTTGATCTTGTACACCCAACGACAACCAATAAGTTTGACATGGGATGGAAGTTCCACAATTTTCCAAGTTCCAGTTTGCTCAAGTGCAACAAGTTCAACTTTCATGGCCTGAGTCCAACATTCAAATTTGCAAGCCTTCTTGTATGTCTTAGGTTCATGATTAGTGGTAAGTGAAAGAGTAAAACAATAATGAGCAGGTGACAGACTATGATATGAAATAAAAGTAGAAAGGGAGTAAGGATTACCTGAAGATAATTGGCATTGTGGATCAATGAAGGTTGTACAGACATAATCTTTCAAAAATGATGGTAAGGTACTGACTCTTGTAGAGGCACGAATGGAATGGTGTGTGTCGGACATGGGTGGATTAGAATTGCCAAGTGAGTGGGGAGATTGGTTAGAATCAATTGTGGTAGGTGTAGATAAAGTCTGGTTAATGGGAGGGTCATATTGAGTAGAGGGATGTATGTCAGAACATGAATTTGAATTGGGAACTGAGGTACTGTGATATTCCCAATGAGGTGTGGTAGATGAAGATTGTTTTTGGTAAGGTAAAATTTGTTCATGATAAGTGGCATTTCTTGAAATGAAAATGCTGAATGAGTTTAGATCAAGTAAGATGGAGCGTTTATATCCAACAGCATATCCAAGGAACAAAGTTTCTAGCTCTTGTGTCTAATTTAGTTCTTTGATTGGACAGGGTAGATGCATAGCACAAAGAACCAAAAACATTAAGTTGATTAATATCTGGTGGTTTGTCATGCAGTATGTGATAAGGGAATTGATTGTTGAGTAATGGTGTATTAAATCTATTGATAATGAAGGCTCCATAGCTAATAGCATAGGACCAATAGGATTTAGGTAGATTTGAATGGTAAAGCAAAGCTTTACCTACATTAAGCATGTGTTGATGCTTCCTTTCAACCCTTGCATTTTATTGAGGGGACTCAACACAAGATCTTTGATGGATAATAACCTTTGAGGGATAGAATTGAGTTAAGAGAAATTCATGTCCATTGTCAGACCTGATGAATTTAGGACATGTATGGAACTAGTTTTCTATGAGAGCAACAAATTGCTGAACATGTGTAGAAACCTCAGATTTATTTTTAAGTAATATGATCCAAGTAAATCTACTGTGATCATCAACTACTATCAGAAAATATCTGTGATGATGGATATAATTTATGGAGATAGGACCCCATATATCAAAATGCAACAGTTCAAAATTTTGGGAAGCTTTAGAATGACTCGAAGTGTAAGGTAGTTTCTTATGTCTAACATAATGACACATATCACAAACAGCTTTATTATCATTGAAAATATCAGGATACATTTGAGCCACTTTAGAAAGTCTTTCATGTGATAAATGGCCCAATCTAAAATTCCACATAGCTTGTTTAGGTATCATTTTACAATTATTGGGAATTGAAGTTTCTACATGAGGGTTGGATGAGGAAATATTTGAACTACTAGTTTCTGCAGGAATGGAATCAATATCTGGCCTGAGTCTGTACAACCCTTCCACCTGATTAGCCAAACCAATCATCTTCTTCGTTTTCACATCCTAAATAAAACAATCATTAGCAGAGAAAATGAATGTGCAGTTAGTGGATTGACAAAGTTTTGAAACAGACACAAGGTTTAAGGAGAAATCAAGTGTGTATAACACATTATCAAGCTGCAATTGAGAGGAAAATTGAATTGTTCCTGCATGTTTAGCTATAACAATAGATCCATTAGGTAGACAGACACTAATAGGCTGAATTTTGTGGTAACAACTAAACAATTTAAGAGATGAGCAAACATGATCATTGGCACCTGAATCTAAAGTCCAAAAATCAGGTTTGACGTAAGTGGAGCAAGAGACTGTAGAAACAAAGAGTTTACCTGAATTCTCATTTGGTGTATGACCATGATGAGTGGAAATGTGGTTGGCACTAAGATTTGAGTTAGGGTTGGAAGGCAACAAATTTGTTTGTTGTAACAAACCAATCAATTGAGCATATAGTTCTTGAGTTATACTGGCACTTGAATTATTGAGAGAACCTTTTGTTCCATTGTTCATCACAATCTGTGTATCACTAAGAGTAGCATTTGAAGCATTTGTTGATGTTTGCTTTTTAGTAAATTTGGGAGGAAATCCATGCTTGCGATAACAAACATCAATTGTATGGCAGGCCTGTGTGACAAAAAGTACATATTCTACCATCTTTCTTATTGTTAGATGCTCCACCATAAGAATTGGAAGATTTACCAGCAAACTTCCTTGAATCATAGGCATTAACAAGGCTATTGGCTTCATCAATAGTGGAATTAGAATCAGGTTTACACAACAAAGAAACATTGTTACTTTCTTCTTGAACAACCATAGAGTGTACTTTGTTTATGGATGGTAAAGGATCAAGTAACAGAACCTGAGTTTTAATAACAGAAAATTTGTCATTCAATCCTGTCAAGAATTGTATAATCTAATCTTCAAGATGAAATTCTTTGGCACTGCGCATAGCATTGCATCTGCATTGTTGAGCACTAGTACAGTTAGGGATTGATCCATGAGAATTCAATTCTTTCCATAGTCCACGAAGCTCAGTAAAGTAATCAAGAACGGACTTGTTGCCTTGTTTGAGATTGTTAATCTCAGCATCCAAATTAGATACGTGAATTTTATCAGTTTTAGCAAATCTTTCTTTGAGGTCGATCTAAACATCAAGGGCATTTTCCAAGAAAATAATTGTTTGTGCGATAGAAGGACTTACAGAATTAAGAATCCATGAATGGACAAGGCAATTGCATTTTCCACGTAGATCGATTAAGATCGTTGATACTTGGAACACAAATGGATTCGTTGATGAAAGCAATCTTGTTCTTAGCTCCAAGGGCTCTTTCCATGGATCTTGACCACAAAATGTAATTCGAACCATTCAATTGAGATTGAATGCTAACAGAATTGGGACCTTCGCTAGGATGAACATAGTAAAGTGAATCAACATCACAATTTGTGATTCGAGTTGCAGTAGGATCAAGACGCATAGGCATGATGTAATCAGAAAAAGAATCACACGAGTGGAAGAGGAAGAACGGTGCAGAAGTGTGGAAAATGGATCGAAGACGATGATACCATATTATGCTTCATATATGGAAGCCATTGAAGAATGATGAGAGAGCTTAAAGAGAAGAAGAAGAAGAAGAAGAAGAAGAAGAAGAAGAGAAAATGTAAAGTGAACTCTCTTATTCATTGAATGAGGGTTACATCATTTATATAGTAGTTGGAAAGTTAACTAACAACATAACAGAAATGTAACTGAAATGTAACTAACTTTCTAACTTTCTTTTTCCATTGTGTCATCTATTATAAAGAAAACTTGAAATGATTTTCCAAAGAGAATTCAATAATGGTCGTTTGATCATCCTAAATAATTTTTCAAACGGAAAGAAACTCAAACAATTCTCCAAATAGAATTCAAAACTGAACTAACCGCAAGTAAATTTATCTTTAGATCAGATAAATTTTTATCCTTAAAATCGATCTAAACCGAACCACAAACACCCCTAATAAAACTAATTTACACTTCCGGTACATATCCTATTTTCTCTTTTCAAAATGGAATTTTAATTACTTGACTAATTAATAAAAAATAATTTAAAGAATCATACATACTTTCTTATGTTGAAGACTGGTTGGTGGTCTAACAAATCACAAGTAGAATTTAAATTGAACTTAATCTAACCGAACAAATCAAGATTTCAAGGGGATGATAATCCCTCCTTTATCTCAATTCAATATGAGATTGTTAACAAAGTGAATTAATCTAAAGGGAGTCAAAGATAAATGATTTGGACTTATTTTATAATTTTTGGATTTTTACTTAAAACACTAAAGTGATTTAAAGATGAAATAGTTAGTCTCTTTTTACCATCTTTAGATTTTGTTGGTCTTGTTACTTAAAACTCCCCCTTCTTTTTAAAGTAAAAAATTATTATACATTAAATTCATTAACTTATTTTAAAATTTTGTGCCCAAAATAATCACTTTCTAAAGATTCTTGTATCCCCGCACACAATAGAAAAAAAATAAGATCAATTTAAAATATTGAAATACTTATTCAATCAATCAACTCTACATTAAAATATTGAGACCTAAACATCAATTAACTCACTCTAAGGGTCCGTTTGGTTGGGAGTAGATGGAGGGGAGGGGAGGGGATATCTATAACAATATGTGTTTGGTTCATTTTTTATAAGGGGAAGGGAGGGGAGCAAAATCCCTCATAAGCTCACTTTTTGCTCCCCTCCAAATTGGAGGGATTTGGAGGGGAGGGAAGATTTAGTAATTATAATTTTATTACTTTTCCTATTTTAACCTCAATCATTTTTTTTAATTTCAAGATTGTCCTTATTAAATTATTAAAGACTAGATTTTTTCTCTGTATTATTTCAAGTTTATTTTTTTCTATTGTGCGGTTGTTATTAGTGCGTTGTTCCTCTCAGGTGAGTTTTTTTCCTTTTTATTTTGTTGAAGTTCCCATTTTGATATTATTATTTTTTTATATTAATAACATACTTATACTTATATCTATAACAATATGTGTTTGGTTCATTTTTTATAAGGGGAGGGGAGGGGAGGGGAGCAAAATTCCTCCTAAGCTCACTTTTTGCTCCCCTCCAAATTGGAGGGATTTGGAGGGGAGGGAAGATTTAGTAATTATAATTTTATTACTTTTCCTATTTTAACCTCAATCATTTTTTTTAATTCCAAGATTGTCCTTATTGAATTATTAAAGACTAGATTTTTTTCTCTGTATTATTTCAAGTTTATTTTTTTTCTATTGTGCGGTTGTTATTTGTGCGTTGTTCCTCTCAGGTGAGTTTTTTTCCTTTTTATTTTGTTGAAGTTCCCATTTTGATATTATTATTTTTTTATATTAATAACATACTTATACTTATATCTATAACAATATGTGTTTGGTTCATTTTTTATAAGGGGAGGGGAGGGGAGCAAAATCCCTCCTAAGCTCACTTTTTGCTCCCCTCCAAATTGGAGGGATTTGGAGGGGAGGGAAGATTTAGTAATTATAATTTTATTACTTTTCCTATTTTAACCTCAATCATTTTTTTTAATTCCAAGATTGTCCTTATTGAATTATTAAAGACTAGATTTTTTCTCTGTATTATTTCAAGTTTATTTTTTTCTATTGTGCGGTTGTTATTTGTGCGTTGTTCCTCTCAGGTGAGTTTTTTTCCTTTTTATTTTGTTGAAGTTCCCATTTTGATATTATTATTTTTTTATATTAATAACATACTTATACTTATATCGGTTCTTATATATACAATATATACAATATATACAAATATAATATATTTATGTTATAAATAAAAAATGTAACTCTAATATTATTTGTTTAATTTTTTTAATATTCTAACCTTATTTTATTTATTTTTAATTATAGAAACTGTTTTATTGGGTTAGATGAATCATAAGATCAGATAATGGTTTGATTTGCGTTGAAGATATATAGTTCAACTAATGTGTGTTGATGTTTATGATTATATTATGGTTTATGAAATGAACAAGTTTTTATTTGGTGAAATTTACTCAATACTATTGTTATTTATAATTATTTTTACTAAGCACAAATAATAATATTTATAAGGATAAAAATGTAAATTGATTTTAAAATCCCTCCCCTCCCCTTGTGAACCAAACATACTTGTTGTTAAAAATCTCTCCCCTCCCCTCCCCTTCCCTTCTTTGAACCAAACATATATTTAGTTAAATTCCCTCCCCTCCCTTCCCCTCCATTCCCCTCCCCTCGATTAAATTCCCTCCCCTCCCCTCCCCTCCGTTGAACCAAACGGACCCTAAATCTTTAATTAACAACCAAATTAAAGTCACATATTAAACTATAGTAGATGCACTAATAATTCAAACCTAAATGAAAACACATAGATATATATGTATTAATTATTGGCTGAAAAAAGTACCATAGGTAGTTGGATATCCTAATAGCAAATGACCCACACTTGTCATAATAATAATGACACATTATACCAATATTTTAATTTTTCTTAAGAATTATACTATGATGTCCATTTCTTGTTATTTATATTTGTTGTCCACACACATAAAGCAAGACCAACCAGAAGAAGCCACTTAGAGGTTTCAAACCAGAGTGAGTGTTTTTCTTTTGTTCTTCTTTGCCCAATGGCAACACTTGGTGCTGCCAAATTCCTCCTATGCTTCTCAATAATATGGCTCTTCAACTTCCTACCTCTATGCCAAGGTTTTTTCTCTCACCTTCTATGCATTATTTGTCATAGGTTTATTAGTTGAAATTGCATATGTGTCTCTCATTGTAAGGTTTTACTTTGCTGTCCAATGTTCTTGGAGCTAGAAAATGTAGTACATGTGGCACAAATCTATGGTGTTTTACTTCAAGAACATGTACATAAATAAAGACATGAATCATGATTGGATCTAATAGTTTTTGAAACATATTCCGGTTTTTTAATATTGATTTATCATTAGATATATATTGTAATGTTGTATTATAGTTTTTTTTCCGTCTATATCTTAAAATGTGTTTTGTGATGAATTTTTGAAGTTTCGATTTTAAATTTCATAATAAACATTTATAAAAACTATTGAAAAAGAAAAACTATTATTAATAAAAATAACAATAATGATTAGTTTACATCTTTCTAGATGAAAATTGAACTCTTTCATTTGATGTTACAAAGTCATGGAGCGTAATCGGAAAAATGTATGTGTGTTTCTAGTGGTTATGATCACTTGGTATCAAGTTTTTGTCGTTGTTTTTTTCAGGTAACGATAAGTGGAGCAATATTAATGAATATAAGTATCCATTTATAAGAAAAGCAAGTTCATTTGAATCTCCACCTTCAGTTTCAACCACCAACACAAACAATGGTTATGACTACATAATAGTAGGTGGTGGAACAGCAGGATGTCCTTTAGCTGCAACACTTTCAAAGAAATTCAATGTTTTGTTACTTGAGAGAGGGGGTGTCCCTTTCACAAACCCTAATGTCTCATTTCTTGACAACTTTCATATCACATTGGCTGATACCTCACCAACTTCAGCTTCACAATTCTTTATTTCAACGGATGGAGTTTTTAATGCAAGAGCTAGGGTTTTGGGGGGTGGTAGCTCCATTAATGCCGGCTTCTACACTAGAGCAAGCTCAAGGTATACATACATTATAAAAATAAATTCAACATTATTTATAAAAAAAATGTCATAAATTGTTTCGATAACGTCATTCGAACATTGTCTCAAAACTTTAAGCTAATAGACCTGGTTAGATCACAATGCATTGTTTAATTATTTTTGAAAAACTTTGTCGATTATTTAGACTTGGTTAGATCACAATGCATTGTTTAATTTTTTTGAAAAACTTTGTCGATTATTTTGATCCTCTCCAATTCGAAAAATTAATGTCCTAATAGATAGATAAACTTAAATAACCAATTGAAATAGCTTATTACTTGTGAAGGACATATATTCAAAGATGCTTTAACCTTGTTGTTGTTGTTGTCGTCAGGGGACATATGAAAACGTATCTATATTAATAACATTTATTTATGACTATGTTTATAAGTTCTCACACATCATCAATTAAATGTTGCTTGTGGTCCTTCGTTGCCCTCTATTATAAGGGCATGTAAGTGATTAGGTGCAAGTGTCTGATCTAGGACCCATTTCATTAATTTTGGATTTTCAAAGCTCACTGTTTTTATGTTTATAAAGAATTTGCTTACACATTGGCCATAGGGTATAGGGTGACAAACGGACATACCCGTCCGTCCTGTTTAAATGCGCCTCACAAAAATATGCAAAATAATAAGACATGGCGGGCAGATATATTTAAAGTTGCGAATTTAAAACTTTGACTTGTCCTGCAAAAAGTAAGGTCGGAGCGGGACGGATCCATAGGCGTTAGATCTCGTAACCCTAAAAGTTGTGAGTTTGCCTCCGCAACAGCCTGGAAAAAAAAGCGGGGCAGACACGTTAAAAGATTTTGCCCTAAAATGTCGCCCGAAAAACGTGCAGAAAAAATAGACATGCCCAACAGACCTGAATGTTATGTCACCCTTCTAGAACATATTTCAACTTTTTTTATATAATTCATTACAAAAATCTTAAAATTTATTTATTGTGAAATAATCAATCTAAATATATAGTTGGAATACTAATGTAAAACTTATTTATGTGTTACAATTAAGCTGTATATGTATATTATTATTTATTAATTACATGAATATAACTTGTTTTTCCTTAACACTTTCTTCACTATAAAAATGCAGATTTATAGAGAAAATGGGGTGGGATGCAAAGCTAGTAAACGAGTCATATCCTTGGATTGAAAAACAAATTGTTCATCGTCCTACATTTTCACATTGGCAAAGAGCATTGAGAGATGGACTTCTAGATGTTGGTGTGTCACCTTTTAATGGATTCACCTATGAACATAAATATGGAACCAAAGTTGGTGGAACCATTTTCGACAGATTCGGTCGACGCCACACTGCTGCAGAATTGCTTTCTTCTGGAAATCCAGACAAACTCACTGTTTTGATCTATGCTACTGTCCAAAACATTGTTTTTGATACAACAGGTAAACACATTTTCGCAATATTTGATGTTGAATTGGTTTCATCATTCTTGATAATGTTATGTTATTGTATATGTTTATTGTTGCAGGAAAAAGGCCTAGAGCTATTGGAGTAAATTTCAAGGATGAAAATGGGAAAATGCATAAGGCAATACTAGGAAATGATATGCAAAGTGAAGTGATTGTGACGAGCGGCGCGATCGGGACGCCTCAAATGCTGTTGCTTAGTGGAATTGGTCCGAGAGAAGAACTCGAGAAGTTGAAGGTTTCTGTGGTGCTTGATAACAAATTTGTCGGGAAGGGTATGGCTGATAACCCGATGAACACGATATTTGTTCCTCTTAAGAAACCGGTTAAGCAGTCGTTGATCGAGACAGTTGGTATTACTGATAAGGGTGTGTATATTGAAGCAAGCTGCGGGTTTGGACAGACCAATGAAAGTATTCATTGTCATCACGGTTTGTTGTCCGCTGAGGTATGTATGTCATCACGTAATTTAGTTTTGTAGTTAGAATCTCTGTAGCACTGATATCTCTGAGAAAAAGGTATGTTGTGTCATGTCAGTGTCTAAAACAGAAACCGATACCTCTGAGAAAAAGGTATCTCTGAGAAAAAAATATGTCTGGTGTTCGTGCTTCATAGAATAGAATTGATATTGAATAATTTGTTACTTGCTATGATAAACCAGATTGGTCAGCTTTCAACAATTCCACCAAAGCAAAGAACGGTCGAAGCTGTTAAAGCTTTTGCGAAGAACAAAAGAGACATTCCAATTGAAGCATTCAAGGGAGGTTTCATCTTATCAAAAGTTGCGAATCCATGGTCAACCGGTGAACTCAAATTGATCAACACAAATGTGGATGACAACCCTTCTGTTTCCTTCAACTACTTCAGTCACCCTTACGATCTTAATCGCTGTGTCGAAGGAATCCGGTTAGCCTCAAAAGTTGTTCAGTCAAAGCATTTCACAAACCTCACTTTGTGTGACAGACAAACTACAGAACAGTTTCTCAACAACACTGTGAAGGCTAATGTGAACCTTATACCAAAGCATGTCAATGACACAGAATCACTTGAACAGTTTTGTAGAGACACTGTGATCACTATTTGGCATTATCATGGTGGATGCCATGCTGGGAAGGTTATCGACTCAGATCATAAGGTTCTTGGTGTTAACAGACTTCGTGTCGTAGATGGCTCGACGTTTACCGAGTCGCCAGGAACTAATCCTCAAGCTACTGTCATGATGATGGGCAGGTAAGTACACCGGGCTTACCGAAAGCATTGATGATTTACAAATAATGATCATTACCTATTGAATGCTTATAGTATATTTGTGTTTGTGACAGGTACATGGGAGTGAAGATTTTAAGAGAAAGGTTGGGGAAATTTGCTGGTGTTTGAGGACAAGTATTGTAATGTGACATTTTAGGATCATGTCAAGAAAATGAAAAGAACAAAAAATGTGTTAGGAGAAGACTAGAGCATTATTAGTTTCACTTGAATTAGGGTGTTTTGTTTTTTGGTAATCATGAGTGAAGAGTGATAATTGAAAAATTAAGAAAGTTTTTGTGTTTAGAACTAAATGTAATGTAACTCTTGATGGAATTGGATGTTTGAACTTTGATCCATGTATTTGAAATAGTGTGTATTGTAGACTTGGCATTATTAGTCTGACTTTTCTGTTATTGCATTCTTGATTTTCTTTATGTCTGGCTTTTCTGTTATTGCATTCTTGATTTTCTTTATGTGCATCTCTTAGGGGACAGTGAGACCATGCATGAAGTTTGTTTCTCTTTGCAATTAAACATACTCGTTACTTAATTATTATATTCATGTTTGACAAATCATAGAGCAAAAATTAGTTGTTAGTTTCTATCATCTTTGACTACATTTTACTTATCTTTCTACCAAATTTCAACATTAATGTTCTTTTCTTAGAAATCACATGGTTAATGACAAAAAGAAAACACCAAATACTTGAAACATTGAGAACCTCATATCCAAAGTTAAGTAGGAATGGACAAGTACTTAATGATCTTAGTATATAGAAACTTTAACTTGTTATGTCAAATTAAAAATAATTAAATCTTCTTGAAGAAATTTGTATATTTTTTCTACCAATGTAATTGTTACATACACCCTCTTACTAGAGAGGAGGCTACTCATGTTGAGCCCAATAAAATTGATGGGGTTGGGTCAATAAATACCAAGCCCAAATATATCACTAAATCACGAAAATTTGAACCGTCACCTCCCGCGTTATACTGGCACCCTCAAATATGCGTGTTTTTACCATTATATCCTTCAGTTTTTCATAAAGTATGAGCACAAACCGTAAATTTCAAAACTACACCGGTTATTTTGTAAAAAAGTACAAAAATATCGGAAATTTTACAAAGAATACCGACAATTTTTGTTTTCTATGAAGAAATACCGTCATTTTGAAATTTGTAATATAGACTAGTTGGTATTGCTATACCGAAAATCTTAAAATATCTGGTATGCACCAAAAAGTTCTGGAAATTTTGGAAAATCTGATAGACATTGAGGTATTGAATTTTTTGCATTAATTTTGTGAAATAAAAAACACGATAAAATATATACATAAAATGGAAAATGTGCTACATATAGGAATTCAAAACAAATTATGATGACTTCCTAACTTCGTCTTCCCATTGCCTAATGTGTCCAACATATGTTGCTTCTCATGCTTTTACATCTTTAGTACAATTCTGTCTTCAATGGTCAATGACGAGAGGCAATGGACAATCAGATTTCAACTTTACCTGAATCCTATGATTGTTGTTGACAAAACTAACAACAATGATTTTATGCCTACTCGTATACATAGGTGGAGCTACGACAAAGGGAAAATGTGATGTTAAATTTTTTGGACAGGGAGACAAATAAGACACAATATCTACAAGCAATAGGGTAATCCATATTAAGAATCATTATCCCTTTATTCATACCCTACATACTTAAGGTAGCTACTCACAACGTACTCGTAATTGTAGAGACCGTGTCATAAAAAAAATTTGGAATACAATTGAGGGTGTTGATGAGCTTGAGTATTTAATTGAGTCCGAAGCAAAGATTATGACTCTTCGCACCATCCAAGTGGAGCCACAATAACACGGAAACCACAATTTACATTTTTACCAGCATCAACAATATCATCAATGTATGCATCAAAGTGTTGGAACACAAGTTCAAAGACAACAATCTCTTTTCAAAGTTGGTCGGCAACATATCTTGAGCCGATTTAGATTTTATTTTTCACGAAGCTAAACGAGCCGAGAATGTAGGTTTCGATAGTTCAAAAGGCTACGGAATGATCCAACGTTCCATTCTTCCGTAGATGGAACTACGGAAGATTCTGAAATCTCCAAAATGCAACAATGGCGTCTGGTCATTGTTGCAGAGGGTTAAAACCCCCCATTTTAATGGATTGATCATCCATTTTACACATGAAACAGTGCCTACAATATCTTTAAACCATATTTCTTACACTACTCAATCATTTTTACACCTAAAAATCGAATTCAATCTCTATTACAAAAACTCTAAAATAACTCAAAACGTCGAAAGCTTACCGATTAAATGGAGTTAGGAACTTGTTGGAATGTGTTGGTAGTTGATGTTGACGTTATCAGCTGAACTCGAGAGGAAGAAAACAACTTCGCGGAAGTTTGATTTTTGAGGTTGAGAGAGTTTGGGAGTTTTGAAATGAGAAAGTGAAGAATGGGGAAAGGAAGAGTCTGGCGCGAATATAACATTAAATACTTTCGTAGATGCATCTACGGAAGCTTCCGTATGTACATCTACGAAACAAAACAATGTTAAACAAATGTGGTAAGATATTTTTTTAATGGATAATACTTTTTTGGCTTTATACCACCGGTTTAGTCCGGTTCGGGGGCGAGTTCTGACATCAAGTGCAGCGTCAATCACCACTGGACCAACTTACGATTGGTACTAAATGTATAATTTTTATCATGAATATTCTAACTTTAATTTTTAATTTTTAATATGTGTCTTAAAAGCATGTGTTGACATTACCATTAAGAAAATGAATGCTAAACTATTTAAAAAAAACATAAATGGAAAAAAAAACATAAATATTTAGTAAAAGAAATAAATAAATGACAAGGGCAAACTACCAAATAAGACAATTAGACATGACGATGAATTGGAGGAAAACTAGAATAAGCACTGGCAGGTACAAAATCAATTCATATGGCCTGAAATTGCATAAAAGTTGAAAAAGAAAGAATAAATTTGCAATCAACTAGCCATTACTATTGACTTTGGGTATGTGAAATACTACTATAATAAGTAGCTGGTGATTGGTAGTTACGATTATTAATATTCAATGTATAAACTTGCAAGTTAATTACTAATTATTTGTGTTAGGCTTTTGAGTAACGAATAATTTGGTAATACAGCAAGTAAGTAAGTATATGACAGACCATGGGGCATGATAAGGACGTCCGAATAATCGAATCGTGGCCGTCTGATGTGAATTCATGATGACCACTCATAGACGGCATCAACAGAATTGACTCGACCATAGACATAGCATCATTCATTTTCACAAGTTTTAGTATTTTAGCACGTTAGACAAGAATAATAAAGTCCTTCTATCACATTCACTTTCTTAGTTAGTCACATATAAATAAAACCTACCTAATTAATACTCCAAAATAACTTTCACATTCCATTTAAAAACAAAGCTCGCTAATGAGTGCCCCACAAGCACTCTTTAAGCATTCCGTATAAAGAAAAAATTTCTTAAATAAATATTTTATTTCAACATTCAATACATTGAGTATATATGTTATTTCAATAAAACAAACTTTGTTATTCTTTAAAAAAGTCTATTATTTCCATTTTTAAAATATTAAATATAAGTAATGCTTATTTTTTAAAACTCTTAACAAATGCCCCTGGACACTCGTTAGCATTTCTCTAAAAACAAAGTATTCAAGACATATTTTCCATGTCCATATTCGTTTTATTTATATTTTTACAAATCGATTTAAGATTTTAGCTATGCAATCTCTATGTTATTTGTTCGTTTTATTTTATTTCTTTTTTCAAACACATATATTAATATAAATTTTAATAATTTTTAGAGTATATTGACCCGATCTACTTGTTTTTTTAGAAATAAATAAACGTGCATCATCTACTATTTCCACTTTATCCTACTATGTTTTTTTTTATGTATAACAAACTTAAATAGAATAGACATGTCATCGTCTATGCATATTACTTATGGAAGAAATATTATTTTTAAATGATTATGAAACTCAATTTTTTTAAAGAGAGTTTATATTATTTTTGACCGGTACATCAATTTGAATGAATAGTTTTTGTTTTTATTTTTGATAAAAAATAAAATTTGTGTCACATAATTTTAATGTTTTTGAAATATTTGGTTACTTAATTAGAAATAATATGTCAAACTTAGTAATAAAATTATTTGTCAATTGAATTATATCTTACTAATTCTAAAATTTTTATAATAAAATTATTTGTCAATTGAATTATATCTTACTAATTCTAAGAATATTTTTATATTTTCACGATAGTATTTTATATAAGAGTGTCATTTTTCATTATTAATATAATTTTAATTAATTTTTTTAACTTTATTATTTGATTAACTATTTATATTACTCTCAAACTATTATTTTTATATTTTATATTTAGAATAATAAAAACATATCAATAATTAGTAAATATAGTTTAGTAAAATGACACATTTTTTTAAAAAAAGAGAGGGTGGGAATCCAAAAGAAAAAGAACTACAAAAAAAACTCTAAAGAGTAAAAAATTTCTAAAGCATCATCTTCCAAGAGGAACCTCAAAAAACTCGGGGAATTTTTGAAAGTAGAGAAAATCTTCGTCATACAACCATGATTAGCTAACATATCCATGCATCTATTCGCGTCTTTGTACGATTGAGATATTATCACAATCTCATGCCCATCTATAAGCTGCTTGATATTTTGAAGTATAACAACACAATCTAACTGTCTTATCATGCCTTCTTCAATAGTCTTTATCACCATTATAGAATTTACATTCACTTCCACCCTTCTCAATCCCAACGCCTTACTTAATTTAAGGTCTTCGAACACACTCCAAAATTCCGCAAGTAAAGCATTACACTTGCCTATGAATTTTGAGAAACCTATCCTCCAAGCACCCTAGTGATCTCTAACAAGCCCTCCACAATCATCCATCCCATTATTTTTACTAGTACCATCAGTATTTAGCTTTACAATAGTCGCCATTAGAGGTTACCGTCGAATGTCTCCTCTTATTATTCTTTCTTCCTACAAGGATTTGTAAAGAATTTGAGCTAGCATACTCGCTCTTTCTTTGCAAAATATTCAATATTGATTCATAAGGGCGTTCAAATCTGGATCGATATGAATTTCCTTAATTCTCCAATCCTAAAGAGTATGACAAGCTATTGCCCACACAACATTCCAGTTCCCAACCCCACATGTAGAGCTGTCAAAATGGGCCGAAGCCCATGGCCGACCCATTTGGTCCGAAATTTTTTAGGACCTGGGCCTCATTTTTCGAGCCCATTTACATCCGGACCTTTTTTAGTCCGGCCCTAAAAAGCCCTAAATAATATGGGCCGGCCCGTATGGGCCATGGGTGCCCACCGGCCCGAAAAAATTAAATATTTTTAATATAATTAAAATTTATCCTTTCCTAATTATAATTATTATAAAAATTTATAACATTTTTTTTGTTATAATTATCATAAAATTATAATTGTCATGAATATTTATAACTTAAAATTTGATGGAACAAGTTATTTAATTATTTGTGCTACATTATATAATTTGTGATGTATTTTGGATAGTTTAAATTAAGTTAATGTGTTGTTTTACATTTTAATTATTAACTTATATGGATTATTTATAAATTATAATTTTGGATATAAATTTTAATATATATATATATATATATATATATATATATATATATATATATATATATATATATATAAAATAATGTATTCTTGCATGCAATTATATGGTTACTTACAAAAATAAGAAGAAAATTTTAATTTTTTAAAGAAATGGGCCCGTTTAGGGCCGAAGCCCATTTAGGGGGTAGCCCGCAGCCCAGACAGGGTCGGGCCTGGGTAGTAAAATTAGAGTCCATTTAAAAATGGATTTTTTGGACCCGGTCCTAAAAAACCTGAAGCCCATATGGGCCGGGTAGCCCATAATGACAGCTCTACCCACATGCATGAAGAATAGTTTCGCACACCGCACCACAAAGAACACATCCCACGGCCTCTAACCCTTTTTTACTCTTGCTGTAATTTGTTAGAAGTCTGTCATGTTAAAATGACACAATTCTCATTCTTATTCTTTTATATTGTTGTCATTTCTCTTTTTAAACAAATTTATTGATATCTCTAATTAGTATGCGTTTTATTATATTTTAGTCTATACTAACCAATTTTAATATATAAAAAACAAATCTATAGCAACTAGTTTTAGTAAGTTTGATCAAAACAAAAAAGTTAGGAGTAGCATCTCACATCACAACTGTAAACTAATATTTGAGATCACCACTTTCACTGCAGGCGCGTTATTGAACACATTCATTTTTAATTTTATTTTATAAATATAAGTTCCTATTTATTTTTAATTAAGATTACATTAATTACTTTTTATTATTAATTATATATTTAATTTAACAATCATTTGTAAGAGTATATTTGAAATTTGTTTACTAATCAAGATTATCTTTTTAATTTGTAAAATATGATTTTAAAAAACATGTTTATTAGAAAAAAGGAGAATACTATGTTATGTGTATGTTTATGTAGAGCTGTAAAAAGAAATGTGCAGTATGTAGAGAGAAGTTTGGCACAAGTGATTGTGTACGTGTGAGTATTATAAATCTTAAAATATTGAGTTTGATTTAAACTCATCAATTTTTATTGCCAATTGGGAATGAATGTACGTTGGTTACTACTTTAAATAATTCTTTTATATTGTGAAGCAGGGGTAAGTAGAATTGTCAAAATGGGTTATCTAATTATGACATACTCTGAGTTTTTTTTTTGGGTTGGACTAAAAAGATCTTGTATAATATGAATTTGAGAATTATTATCTGAGTTCGGCTTTAAATGAGTTTCGGACTACCGAAACCTAAATGAATTTTTTTATTTAAAAAATAAAATTTCATAATATTTATTATAAATAAAATTAAAAATTATATTATTTTAAAAATAATATATTTTTTAAGTACTATATTATTTTAAAAATAATATATTTTTTAAGTACTATATTATTTAGGGGTGTTCAAAACAAAATCGGCCAATACAAAACCGCAAAACCGAACTGAATCAAATCGAAACCGCAAGAAACCACATTTGATTCGGATGTTTTTGAGCCATTTTTTAACAAAACTGTGCGGTTCGGTTCGGTTTGTGGTTTGTAATTTACAAATCGAATCAAACCGAATCAAACTGCGTTACGTTACAACTAACATTCACTTAACCCACAACCAACCCAAACTCAAACCTATTATGTCTTAATCTTACGATTACGAATGATTTTCCCTTCCTCATATTAAGTCTTCTCAAATCTCGCCCAACGGTATCACGTCTTTTTCTTATTTTCTTTTCCAAGTATATATCACATATTCTTCTACAGTCTCTCATCTCTTAAGTTCTTTCTTTTTCATTTTATTATTTTTATTCTACTGTTCTCTCTTCCAATTATGTTTTTAATGTTCCTCTTATTCTCTAATCTCTCTTCTCTTTTGCTATTTCTTTTTCATCTTCTCTAATCTTTCACTACTCTTTTTTTCTATTTCATTATAATATTTTTTATATTGTTTTATGCTACTATTTTATGTTTTTTATTCCACTTTTATCTAATCTTATTTTTGTATATTAAATGGAAAGTTGTTGTCCAAATATGACAAGTTTTGTTGTTATTTGATAAGACATAAAATGACTAAATACAAAGTTATGTTATCCTCTATATGTGTATGTATGACTCAATAATTTAAAAAAAAAAAAAAAACTGAACCAACCTAAACCGCATTGATTTTTTTTGGTTTGATTTGGTTCGGTTTTATTTCTAAAATTCAACTGAATCAAACCGAACCACACCCTTTTTTCTCTTGCGGTTCAGATGATTTTTTACGTAAAAACCGTCTAAACCGTAAAGCGAACACCATTATATCTTATAAATACTATAATATGTTTCTAAATACAATATATGTCTAAATTATATAAAATAATACTTGAATATTTAACATAAGAGAAAACTAATATAATACGATTAAAGAATGTTGATTATTAATATATAATATTTTAAAAAAGAAAGATTGAATAGAATAGAGATAAAATTTAATTAGGTGAGAAAAATTAACGTGCTATTTTGGAGTAAGACAATATAAATATATAAATATTAATATATATTTTTAATTTTATAATTATGCGGGCCTAATGGGCTATCCACAACCCATATGGGTTAGCCCTAATGGGTAGCAGGCTTTTTAGGGATGGGCTAAAAAACCTTGAAAATATGAGCTCTAATTTTAAGGCCCAAGCTCTTTGACTTTTCGGGCCTAGCGGATCGGTCCATATGGGTTAATCCATTTTGACAACTCTAGGTGCAAGACATTATAGATTTCAAAATAAATTTAAGTTCGAAAATACTTAATAACTGAATTCGGTTTTAATGATTTGTTACGAAGCCATGCTATAAATACGAGGATGACAATATGGGAAAATGTGGTAAGAATATAATAAAATGAAGCTAAGATAATTGCCACAAGATTAAGAAGATAATTGAAAAATTTTGTCGAAAGATTAAAGAGGTTTGCTCGCATGTTAGTGAAGGAAACATTAATTATTTTATATCTCTCAATTAACATATGAATTCTCTCTAGATAAAAGATTATCCTTTTTGGAAACAAAGAGCTAAGGCTCATTGATGCAAGAATGACTATCTTAATACTCAGTTGTTCCATATTACAACAACTATTAGAAAAAAAATCGACACTATAATTTATCTTACTAATGATAATGGGAAATTAGTACATCGACTGATGGCATGTGTAGGATTGCTCATGATTGTTTTACAGATTTATTTTAGAAGGTGCTTAGCTTTCGATATCGAATTTTATGTGCTTAAAGAACCATTATTTACGAAGAGGATATTAATATGTTGATTGTATCTTTTGTTATTGAGGAGTTTAAAGAAGTCATTTTTTAATCAGGTGGATAAGAGTCTTGGACCTGACAGTTTCAGTCCTGGTTTTTATCATCAGTTTGGGATACTTATGGGCCATAAAAATTTAGTGCAAGTTTTTCTTGGTTGGAGACTGGTGTTTTTCCACCAAGTCTTAATATGACTAAAATTACGCTAATTCCAAAAGAATTTCAAACATCCATGAAAGATTAGAGACCGATTGCATTTTGTAATGTTATATATAAAATGATAGCTAAAGTTCTTGCGAATCGTCATGAGAAAGTTTTTGATTAATACATCTCTAATAATCAATCAACTTTTGTTCTTAAGAGATCTATTCTTGATAATGCTATGGTGATTATTAAGGTAGTTCGCCGTATGAAGTCAAAAACGAAAGGCATAAATAGTGATGTAACTCTTAAACTTAATATAAGTAAAGCTTTTGACAAAATTGATTGAGATTATTTCAAGGATGTTCTCGCCATTGTGGGTTCAATAAGAAATGGATATGTTGGATCATGCTATGTGTAGAAACAATTGACTACTTTGTGGTTATGAATGACAATATGGTATGACCGATTATTTCTGGATGTGGGTTAAGGTAAGGTGATCCCTTGTCCCCGTACTCATTTATTCTCTATTTGGAAGGCCTTTCAGCGTTTATCAAGCAAGCTTAAACTAAGGGTGATATTCACGACATAAAAATATGTAAGAATGCTTCGGTCATATTTCATTTCCTTTTTGCTGATCATTGTTTTCTTTTCTTTAGAGATATTATTAATGAAGCGAATGTGTCGAAAAATATTCTTGCTACTTATGAAGAAGCTTTGGGTCAAGTCATTAATATTCAAAAAATTAAATTTTTCTGTAGTAGGATTGTTGCTCTTAATGTTACGCACTGACTAATATTTTAGGAGTTCAACAAGTTTTGGGTACAAACAAGTATCTCAGACTACCATCTTTGATTGGTAGAAGTAGAAAAGCAACTTTCAAATTTATAACATAAATAATTTGAAAAAGGATTAACTCTTAGAGTAGTAAGTGTTTATCTCAAACAGGAAGGGTGACACTTATCTAGTCAGTTCTCCAATCTATTTCGGCAAATGTTATGTGTATTTTCTTCTTGCAAACCTCTTTAAGTGTCGAAATTGAGAAAATGATGAATTTTTTGGTTTGGGAATAGTCAAGATAAAGCCAAGGGTATACATTAGCTCTTTTAGGACTTTTTGTCTATACATAAGAATGACGAAGATATGGGGTTCAAAAATCTAAGTGCCTTCAATTATGTTTTATTTGGTAAACAAGTTTGGATTTTTATAACAAATCCAGATAATTTAGTCACTCGTCTTTACAAGGCTAAGTATTTTCCTAAGTGTGATTTCCTTAATTCGATCATTAGACACAACCCTAGTTATGTGTAGAAGAGTACCTGGAGTTTAAAACTTGTGGTGCGAGGTGGGTACAAATGGAGTATTGAGACCAAAATTGGCTGTATGATAGTACAACGTTGGATAATCCTTAGTCGACCAATCCGATAGTAGATAATATAAAATTTTCAGATCAGTTAGTTACTAATTCTAAATAGTGGGACTCAAACATAATTCAAATTCTAGATAAGGCAGAGAAAAGACGAAGGTTCTCAATACTTCCCTGTTTGAAGAAGTTAAGATTGATAAGCTATTATGGAAGCTTGAAAAGAGTGGAAGTTTTTCAGAGTGTAGTGCTTATTATTATTGTAAAGAAGATGCTATTAATATTTAACATTTAAGGGTTGGTGAGAAGTTGAAGCTTCATTGGAAAATTAAGACTCCTCTAAGGGTTAAAAAAATTTGTGGCGTTTATATAGGAATTGCGTGTCAATTAGAATGTATTTGATAGACAAATGTGTTTAATGTCTTATTTAATGTGGTGTATGTGGAAAAGGAGTTGAAGATGTTAAATATCTATTTTTATATTGCGAAAATAGTATTGAGTGCTGGGAGAAAGTAGGACTTTGGTCTATGTTGCAGCAGCTGTTGAATGATAACGCCTTTTTTG